>NC_056747.1:1010151166-1010433666 GCF_019279795.1 Protopterus annectens | reverse complement strand
AACAGAAAAAATCAAAACTATATAATAAAAAGCAAGGGGAAGTTCTCAAAGGGATCTTACCTGAGTCCAGAAGCTGTAAGCCACCAATGCAGGCTTCTAAGGAGACTCAACTGTGTGTGCCCTATAAATGGCACAGAATACTGAATAACTGAATTTCTGTGATGGGGCTAGGTCTTCCCTGATGGGAGGCACAGAACCCATATACCATTGAGGCAGTTTGAATGATGAATATCTGAAATACTCAAAAATGTAGAAGTAACTGAGGACAGAAGGATAAAGTGGGGGACCAGACAGGGTTGCCCACTATTCCACAGGCCTATTCACACTTGTAAGGAGCTGGCAATGGAGGTCAGACACAATTCAGTAACGCCAGAAAAATAAAAAAGATAAAATCTCAGGCTGTGTTATATGTACATGACTACATGTTAATATCAGAATATGTGGCTGCAACAATGGGAACTAAAAGAGAGGTATTTACAAAGTTTAAGGAAGTGGTGGAACTCAGGTGCAACCATAAAAAGACAGTGGTAGTAAGGTTAGGAAAAGGAAAGGGGAAAGGAGGAACAGGGCAAATGTGAATGAATAGAAAAAATGAGTGACTTGGGGTTCCTACATATTCCAATATATGCACTGACATGTAGCATCATTCACTGGATAGAAAATGATGAGAAAGAGGTTAAACAAATGACAGTATGGGAGAGGGAGCCATGGAGAAACGTACTAAAGGGCATGAATGAAGCAGCAATAAAAGAACTGTGATGCATGAAAAGGGGAGAAGGGAATCACAAAAACTATAGAGAACAGAAAGGTGGGGGAAAAGATATGGAAGAAAAATGAAGAAATCTGGAGGAGAAGTGGAATAGCTCAACAGGAAGATTTGGAATGCAGAGAAAAAGATAGCGAGGAAAGATTTAAAACGATGGAGGGGTTAATACAGAATACAAGAGCCCCAGTGGGGGAAACTACTTGGTAGTCGGGGAGACGGGCAACAGGAGAAAGGTACAGGCAGGAAAGGAAGGCAAAATGAGAGAGGATGGTACCCAGGGGGAAATGGAAGAGGCTGTAAAAGAAAAGGACCAAAGAAATCTATGAAGCATTAATGGAAAGAAGGATTAAGGTTGAAGAAGAGAGAAAGAGAAAGCAGTGTGGAAGGGGAAAGGATGGAAGGGAGTTGGGGATACTGGCAGAAAACAATTCAGGCAGTTAAGCAAATGCAAAAAGTTCATGGAGTGGCAGAGCAAATCCTGAGAATACTGCAGACAGGGTATATAACCTCCATGAAATTGGTAAAGGAAAGCAAAATGGAGGATAGTATATGTTGCAGGATTCAGGAGGATGAAAAAACAAGGAATGGAGCACCTGTTTTGGGACTGTACATGGGTTGAAGAAGTCTGGATGCAGGCACAGATGATTTGGGGACACACATTTCATAAGGAAGCAGAGCATGTTTAGGAATTCTGCATATGGAACATAAAGAAAGATGATGATATTTGGAAAGAAAGAGACATGAACATTATTAGACTACTGAGCACTGAACTTGAAATCATCATTACTCAAAATTGGAAGGGCGGATAACAATATGGGAGCAAGAATTACACAAGAGATTCCTGGACATGGGGAAAGCATGGCAGAAACTAACTAGAACGAGGAAAAATAAAGGCAATGGTAAGAGGCAACAGAATACTATAAGAGTGAAAATCACACCAGGAAGAAGGAGAGGACAAATGAAAGACAGAAATAAAGTGTGGGGGCAATAGGGGTAAGGTAGGAAGTGACGCAGCCAACAGCTGATGAGATGTGTGCACCATACATGAAGACTGCACGTGTATGTAATATATGGTATACTTCAGCTATTAACTGCAAACACCAGTTTTGGGCTGTCTCTGATGAAAAAGCTAATATGCACTGTGGTTAAATATATAAACAAAAATGGGGTCAGCTGCTGGTGGTGATAAAGTGCACCATGCATGAGGATTGCACTACAGAGGTAAAATAGAAATGTGTTTTGTGAAACAAAATTTGACTATACACACACACATTATATATATATATATATATATATATATATATATATATATATATATATATACACATAAACATGTTTGCTCATTAAGGAACATAATTATTATTATTATTATTATTGAGAACATGATATATCACTTAATTTACAATTGTAGTAATTAAATAATGGGAGGGGATGGCTTGGCTGTGGATGAAAGAAGCATATTTATAGTGAGGGATGTTTATTATTATTATTATTATTATTATTATTATTATTATTATTATCTTGGCAAGCAACTAAATATAGTATTGAGAACTACAGTCACTAAATGGGGGGGAGTGCCTGTAGGCTGGCTGTGAAAGGAAGAAACATGTTGTTTGCTCTTTTTAAAGTCTGACTTCATTTATGTGAAATTGATTAGATTGGCTACTGTCAGTTTGAGCAACAAAACTAAAAGAGTCCCTTACATCACCCCTTAATTTTTGGTCCATGCCTCATAAAATCTTAGTTTTATGGTAATTCTTTAGGTATTGCTGTCACTAGATGGGGAGGGCTGGCAGTGGACGAAAAGCAACTTTCCCTCTTGCTGTTTTCTCATTTGGAAATCTGTTTTATTCAGACCTAGTGCAAGAAATATGTTGGAATATTTGCCCTCTGAGGATAGTTTGTATGAAACCAAGTTGAAACTGTCCCTGACTTCACATAATATCCCTGACTTTGCTTCATATTTTAGTCCTATGCCTCATAAAATAGGTGGCTTTCTGTCAAATCTTTGGAGACTGCAGTTACTAAAAAGAGGAATGGCTGGGGATGAATACAAGTTCCCCTTTTGTCATTTGTCAGTTTAAAGTGTGGCTTTGCTGGACTACAGTACATCTGTATAAAATAAGTTAGAATATTTATTATTTAACCACTGTTTATGCGAAACAATACATAAGTGGAAAGAATAGACACTTAAAGGCAATGTTTGTAATTATAAAGAATTCCGCTTACTCTGCCTCATATTTAAGGCCTGTTCCTTATAAAAGTTGTGGTTTTCTAGCAAATCATGGAGGACTGCAGTCATTAAAGAATGACAGATATTTGACTTTTAATAGCTTTCATTTTCAGAAAATACATGACAATGCAAACACTGTTATTCTAACAACTTTCTAAGAATAAAAGAACAATATTTAAAATCTATCCCTGATTTTGAACATTTGTCCATCATTATTTTATGGCTTTGTCCCTGGTTCTTTCGCTACAAGGTTGAACTGTATTACCTTTTATCACAATCAGATGAGGTGTACATGACAAAGGGGGTAAACTGTTGTGTGGGGTTGGTGGTTGTGAATGAAGGTAAATTATCCCCTAGTTGTTTGCTCAGTTATCCATCTGGTTTTGAATGACTTAATATGCATTTTTCTGAAGTAAGTTGGGATACTTGTAGTCATGTCAAAGAAAGGTGAAATCACATGCTCTCAACTGTCCCTGATTTAACAGATTTCCTATAATTTTGCATCATATTCTTGTCTGTTCCTCATACAATTTGTGGCTTAAGGCAAATCACTGAGGTTGCAGTCACCAAATAATGAAAGATATTTGATATTCAAGACTTCATATGGCAAGGATGTCTCTCTCAATATCTTATCAGTAAAATGGCTGTTACACAAGGATCCTTCCTAGGACCCCTACTCTTTAATGTCTTCATAAATAATCTCCACATTGCCTCTGGCCAAAGCTCCCTAATTCAACATGCTGACAACTCAATGCTCATCTGCTCCTCCAACTACATTGCGCACCTTAGACAAATAACCTACACTTCTTTTACCTCCATCAAGTCTTGGCTTGATAATGCACAGATAATATTAAATCCCAATAAACCCAAACTCCTTCTTTTCACAACAAGGGCCTTCTCAACTGACTAAGATATTCTCACTAAATAACACAGAAATCAAAGTGGTCCCGCATACCAAATTACTATTTTATTTTTAATTTCACAATGGTCAGACAAACATCACTATAGGTGATCGGGTTATACAGGTTCATTTATGTGAGCACTCATTGCATGGTATGTGAGGAAAACACTTTACATACACACCATTACAGTAGAAATATAAAACCTTTACAAGTACACATTTAAAGTATGAAACTACTTACAATATTTATACAGTTGTGATGAGGGGTAGGTACCTCTAGGAATTGAAGAGAGCTTGGATACAATCATAGAAAAACAAGCTACGGGAGATTTAGAGAGCTTAGGAACCTGGGAGAGAAGAAACAAAAACATTTTATGGGCAAGTAGTTGGGTGGATTTAGGTAGGGTGAAGGCAGGTGCATTTACATTTAGTGGACAGGTATTTGAAAAGCTGGGTTTTGAAGTTTTCTGAGTTTGGTATAGTTCTTAGAGTGGAGGTGAGAGAATTCCATGTTTTACCTAGTGAGAAGGAAAGGAGGAGTTGGCCAGCAGGACATTTGAGCTTATGGATAGCTATCAAGTTTTGATGTTCAGATCTGAGAGTTCTATTAGGGGTGTAAGGGGGAAGGATATTAACTACAGCTGGACATTTAGAAGGGTGAAATATGAGTCTATGAGCAGTGGTGAGTTGGAGATAGTTTAGGTAGTTTGGGAGTTCTAGCCAGTTCAGAGATTGCAGGTTAAGGCAATGATGGGTGGAATGTTTGGATTTGGTGGCAAATTTAGAGATTTTATTATAGCAGTTTTCTAGTTTGGAGGTGATGAAGGAGGACAGGCTGGTTAGGAGAGGAACTCTGTATAGTAAGGAGGGCAGAAGATAGATAGTGGCCAGAGTGTGCCTAGTGCCTACTAGAAGTAACTATAGATAACAAATGCGCCTTTGATTGATCTCCACATACACAATTCTATAAACAAAAACACCACAAATTAGGGATGCTCTACCAACACAAATACTTTATAGATATGTCCACCAAAACCCCGTTAGCTACAACCTATCTGTTACCCTCCTTGCTATATGGTGCCCCCATCTTAATCAACCTTCAGAATACATTAAAACATAAGCTTGAATCCTGCTACAATAAAATCGGTGAATTTACCATAGGTGTCTCTTACTACAAACACTACTGTTCCGCTCTTATTCCCCTTAAATGGCTATACCTCCCACAATATCTACACTATCTCCAACTTACAATTGTCAATAATATTAATTACAAACCTGAAGTTTGTCCCGCCTTAAACTCAATTCTCCAAATCTACACCTCTAGTCGATCTCTCAGCTCCAAAGACCTTATACACACCAAACAAAACTGCCAAACAATGCCTATACTCCTACTCAGTGACCAAATTATGGAACTCTCTTCCCTTAGATATCAAATCTACCTCTAATCTAAAGAATTTCAAGTTTAAACTAAAAGATTTCCTTTACAGGTACCGCATCTGTCCCTGTTCCAAATCAACTTGACTTATACCCCCTCTTCTTTACCCTAGCAATACTGCTCCACTGCCTACTTCCTTTTCACCTGCCCCCTTTTCTTATAGGATCATAGGAACATAGGAAGTTACTAAGCTAATGGCCCTAGGGCCCTTACAAGCCTAGCCAAAGTATGCTCTTGTTTCCATTATCAGCACCTATTGCCCTTGTCCAAAAGAGACACAGGTGGAACTCCCAGAGTAAATTTATGGTTACCCATCCAATCATCCAGATAGTGCTTGAAAAGGGCCAAAGAGGTGTTCTGCTTGACATGAACTGGGAGTCTGTTCCACAGGTGTGGTAACCTCTGGGACACAAACCTGTCCCTCCAGCAGGTTCTATTAATGCCACATACCAGGTTAAGGTCATTAAAGCGAGTAACCTGTGAGCCATTCGACTTATGGATATGCAGCATTTCCAATAAAGCAGAGTCAGAGATTGCCTTATACACAAGGCAGAGATTGCCTCTGAGTAGTCTGTATGAAATGGAGTAAAGTGACAGTGATTTCAACTGATCCACATAGGACAGATGCTGAATACCTTGAATTCTCCTTGTGAGGAACGTCTGAGGACTCTCCAATTGCTGCAGGTGCCTGGAAAGGTACATACCAAAAGGGGCATTGTACTCAATTATTGGCCTGATGAGGGAAGAATACAGGGAGGTTATAACTTATTTTTTTCTGTAGGCAATGCTCTTACTTATGAGATGAGCAAAATGCCCTTCTTACCACTGTGGAGACATGGTAATCAAAGGTAAGGTTGCTGTCAACCTGTGTGCCCAGGTCTCTCACCACTGAGTGGATGCTTAGGGTGTTTCTGTTGATGTGGTAGTTAGCAAGAACATCTCTCTTACCAATAGGGATGATAATCCATTTTTGTGTATTGAGTTTAAGACTGTGATTTTGGCACCAATCATTTGTTTGAGTAACACCTTCTTGTAAGATGTTGACATAATTTGGGGATTCTATGACCGCTCCCAGTTTGCAGTCATCAGCAAACATAGTCGGTCACAGACCTTTAGTTTTTACTTGTACTTTACAGAAATAGATTCCAAATAGTAGTGGTCCCAGGACTGTTCCTTGTGGAACACCACTGGCTACAGATCTGCTGTTGGAGGTAGATTCCCCTATTCTGACTATATGTGCTCTATCAGTGAGCCAGTTAGCAACCCACCTAATGATATAAGCGTTAATACCTTGCTGGGTGAGTTTGTCAATAATGCCTGAGTGGGGAATAGAGTCAAAAGCCTTGTCTACATCCAGGCAGGCTGTATGCACAGTTTTTCCCTCGTTCAGGGCTCTGGTGACTGTCTGGAGGAAGTGCACCAGGTTTAACAGACATGATCTCCCTTTGACAAATCCAATCGAGTAGGGTCAAGTGTTTGGAAATTAACTATATCTTTGTTGATAAGGTCCATGATGATTTACTCCATGGCCTTGCAGATAAGGCTAGTCAAGCTAATAGGTCTATAGTTCTCAAGGTCAGAGGAAGCACCACCCTTGTGCAAGGGGATAACGGTGGCCATTTTCCATTCAGCTGGGACAAAGCTGGTGCTTAGACTATGATTGAAAAGAGAATCGAATGGTGTTGCTAATTCTTGTTGGAGCCCATGTAGAATGCAGCCTGGGGTGTTATCAGGTCCCACAGATGCTGTGTTTTTGGCCTCAGATAGAGCATTTACAACCTGCTCTCTAGAAATACAAGGTGGGAGACAGGTGGAAGGAATATCATGGGGTATGTGGGGTGGGGAGAAGTGAGTGCAGTTTTCACAGAACCTGTCGGCTAACAGATTCACTATGTCCACAGGCTCAGTGTATGTGATATCATTAACTACCAGTTTGGCGTAAATCTGGGTCTTACCTTTAGGCTATGGATGTAACTAAAGAATGCTTTATAGTTGTCCTTAGGTTGAGGATGTTAATTTGGATTTGTAGTTTGTGTTGGAGGACTTAACAAGAAGTCTTATTTGCTTGTTTAATCTGAGTAGTGAGTGTTTCCAGTTTAGGGTATGCTCCCTCTTACTTTTGGACAACAATTTCTTCCTCTTATTGTAAAGCCTGTTAATGGCAGCTGCCCACCAGACAGGTTTGTTCTTCCTTGAAGAGCTTATTTTGGTCCTATCACATATGGCCGCATCACTGCAGTTATACAGGTACCTGTAAAAAGCATTGGTGTAGGACTCGGCATAGTTGCCATTTATGTCTGGGGGGGGGGGGTGCAGTGAAGCTATTTATACCATTCCTTAGAATGATATAATCTGCTTTGGAGAAGTCTTTTTAGTTTAGTTGCTGCTGGTGGGGATTCGGTGTGACAGTTACTTCAAATGAAACTGATTTGTGGTTAAATCTGACAATGGATGACCTCACAGTGGGGAAGCTATATCAGTCCCACATATTGGTAAGCACCAGATCCAAGATATTGGCGCCCCTAGCTGGGGTGTCCACCAGCTGTTCTAGGGCATTGGAGTTAATGAACTTGAGGAACCTTTGGGCAAGTCAGTTTGAGCAACAGTAATTTACCCAGGCAATGGAAGGGAAATTAAAATCACAAAGAACCATGATGTTTTGATGTTTGGATGTATATTGTTGGATTCCAGTAGATCAAAGTAGGCAGAGTGGGTGTCTTGATTCATGGAGGCAGTCCTGTAGCTGACAATGACTTGAATAGATGTTCTACCAACAGTTAGTTGCACCTGAAGTGTCTCCAGGGAATCATACTGTTTAACCAATCAGGAGGTGTATTTATCTTTAATGAATATTGATACACTGCTTCCTTTAGTTTTCATACCTTCCAACCTTCCATTGTGGACTGAATGTGTGGTAGGAGGTGTAACCCAGTATGGATGGGGTGTTCTCCACTGCCTTGAACCATGTCTCTGTGACTGCACACATGTCAGCATCTTCCAAAGTGAAGACTGCTTCCAGTGAGTGCAGTTTCATGTTAAGACTCCTAGCATTTACCATCATAACCTTCTGCCTTTACCTAAATAACAACAACTTTCCATATCAATTTCACCCTCCTTCCCCCTTCTAATGATCCCTTATCCTACCCTAACTAACCACTAATCCCCTGTGCTGCTGAAGCACTCCATCTTCCTCACTAATTTTATATCTTAACTTCTCCCCACTCTATCAACCTTTACCTCCCTTAACTCCCATTGCAACCTTCTTTCTCTGATATTCCAACTAACATGTAAATGATCCTAGCACTCTTACAAATATCTGAGTCCTATTCCCAAGGCTCTCTTTTATTATCCTTTTCACCTAGCTCTATAATTTCTTTAATACTATCATGCCATGGTGAATCAAGCATCCTGTGTAAAATATATATTTGTAAATACAATTGTTTACTCTCTTTTTAAAATATCGTGTATGCTTTTTTCCCCTTTTTTTAGCTCAGACATACTTGTATTTCTTCCATGTAAAATGCATGCATATGCCTTTTTGATGTTTCTGTAAACAGACTAACCTTCTCTGTTTTAATTATGTGATTTGTTTTGTAATTAGCTTTATCTTTTCTGTTACTTTGTATAGGAGCTTTTCTCCCCGAGCCTCCACTGAAAATTGGTTTTTCATCCAGTCACACTTTCCCGGTACCCAGTTGTCAAATAAAAATAAAATAAGTAAATTGAATGCTAATGCAAAACTGTTATTTTAGTAACTTTTTAAATATATAAGAGAAAGCTGTCTCTTATTCTTGGCTTTTTCCCCCTCATTATCTTTTGGGTTTATTCCCTGATTCTTGCATGAAGAGGTTTACAGATATTTGTTCTTACAATCCGATAAGGTGCTCACAGCAATATGACTATAACTGCTATGAGGGTAGAACACTGTTCAAACAATGACTAATTACAGGATCAGCCCAGTCACATCATCACGTAACAAAACATTGTATGGTATTCAAATAATAATGGTTTACATTTATGAGCAAGCACAGCAAATCTGGCAGACAACATATAAATTTATATCTGTATCTATCTATCTATCTATATATATATATATATATATATATATATATATATATATATATATATATATATATATATATATATATGAGATCTAACAAACAAAAACTATGTACAGTTAGATAAGTGGAGCAGAAAAAAAAACAGAAAAGAGTTAAAGTAGGAAGAGCAGAAGTCATGGAGATATGGCAGTAGGACCTAGGTTAGGATGCTAAAAGAGGCAAGTAAGATGAAAGATGGGACTAGACTATGTGTAGTGAGTTTAGAACAGCAATGACAAGGTAAGCCAAATCATTTTTTAAAATGAGTGAATTAATTGGGTGGATCGGGTATTGTGAGAGATAACAGTACTACACAGCTGTAGATATTGGTTTAGGCAACATATTCTTCAGATGGACAGTTGTATTCAAACAGCACTAAGGTCTGAACAGGGAGTAGTTTGTGTGCTCAGTTAATCAGAAAGAAGTGACTGCCATAGTTTTGGGGTCAGTACAGAGAAGGAGCAGCTAGTAGAGTGCAGTCTGAAAGAAGGAGGTTTTAAGGAAGGACTAGCTCTGGCTAGGCTTGTTAGGCTATAGGCTGGAAGTTTGAAAGACAGAGGGGAGGGGGTGTGAATATTTTGAGAAGTGAGAAGCCAAAAAAGAAAAATTTACCTGGCCCATACTGGAAGCCACTTAGCCCTTGAAAGAGTAAGGCAGTGGTGTTCATTCCATGGTGAGTTAGATATGAATCAACATATTTTATTGGGGAGATATTGAAGGGTGGCAGTGTTTTTGACAAAGGCAGATCCAAACAACGGCAGACCATACTCAAGCTGAGAAAGGAGAGTGTCTTTTCCTATAGCAGTCTTTGCTGGATATGAGAGGAACTGAGATATTGTGTTGGCTTAGAGAAGTAGACTGATGATTTTGCCTCTCAACTTTTCTATGTGCTCATGGAAGTTTAGTAATTGGTCCAGCCATATCCCCAAATATCTAAACAAGGTGCTTGTTTAAGGGGGTTGTTATCACAGTTGAGGATATGAAGGGACTGGGAGGATTTTGATAATATCTCATGGCTGCCAAATGACATGGAGTTTTTTTTGTTTTGGAGTTTAGCCAGTGCTGTAGCAGAAAAAGGTCCTTCTGGAGTTGAGTTTCAACTGTATAATGTAAGGGATCAGACCTACAGATGACCATACCATCTGCATAAAGTGGTGGTGGTAAATTGGGCAGGTCTAGGGGAAGTTTGATGAAGACTGAGAACAGAAGAGGTGCTAGAATGGAGCCCTGTGGGATTCCAGAGTGAATAAGGGAACTGTTAGAATGATGGCTGGATAGAAAGTCTTTGAACAATGTAGTTGCATCAGGGCTGATCCCGATGTCTTGGAGATGGAGAAGTAGAACTGGATGGCTAACAAATCATGTCAAAGGCACAGGTTAAGTCAAGGAAGAGATGTCCAGTAAGATTTCTTTTATCTATATTAGTTAAGATATTATCAGTCAGGGTGAAGAGAGCAGTCGTTGTGCTCCTAGCAGCCCAGATACTTATTTATGGAGAGCAGGTTGTATTTTTGTGGGCAAATGGTAAGCTAGTTACATATGATTTTTTCAAGAAATATACCAAAGGATAGGTAGGATGGAGATGGGGCAGGAGTGACTGCAAAAAGGGGGCTTGGTTTCTTTTGCTACTGGAATGACAAAACAGGATTTCCAGATTTTTGGCATAGCATTTGTAGTGAGGCAAAGGCTATAAAGGTACTCAACAGGGGTGGTGATGAAATTTCTGCAGTGCTACAACAACCAAGGGCAGATATTGTCAGGTTCAGCAGGTGAGTCCATAAGAATCTGTTCAATTAGGGCTAAACCTTGCTTAAAGGTGATTTTTAAGAAGTAATAGGGTGGAATGAAATTGGGGTGAGGGTAGGGGAGGAATGTTTGGTTGTCTTTGTTTTGTGGCTGCACTGTGGGTTGATAAGGCTGTAGGAAGACTTTAACATTCTTGGAGGAAGTCAAGAGGTGAAAGATTAACAGATGGGCAGGATATGTATCCTATATTTGATAATTCATTAATTCGTCTTCCTGTTAGTTTGACATACTGCTAGAAATGTTTAAGGGAGTGAAGAAGGGAGGTGTGTTTACCTTTTAGATGTTTGGTTTTGATTCTAAGGGTGGCCTGTTTGGTCAAGTGTCTCAGAGTTTTGTAATGTTTAAGGTTGTTGGGAGTCTTGTTTAAATATTTCCCAGGATTTATCAGGTAGTTTTATTGAGAATTTAAGCTCTTTGGTTAGACATTCAGTTTCAGGATCTTTCAGTTGCCTTGAGATCACAAGAAGTGAAGTGAGAGCAGTAAGTCTGTTAGTTTACTGGAGGGCATTGTTAGCATCAAAAAGGGTGAGTATTGGGGATCAGTAAATAATAGCAAGCTTTGAGTGTAGAGTGGGGATTTTATTAGGGGACTTAGGTCTGAAAGATATTAGACTGTGAATATTTGACCTGTAGATTTTACAGGGACAGTGTGATTGAGCAATGATCACTAAAAGTAGGTCGGTGAATGGAGACAGAGGAGATATTGTTGGGATGTGTTGTAATAATGTGGTCAAGAAATGAATAGTGATTAGATTTAGAGTTTGGTCTAGTTGGAATGCCCACTAGTTGGAGTAGGTTGAGATCTGCAAGAAATTCAGTTAAATCATTCTTAACTGGGCTCAGAAAATTTAGATTAAAGTCACCCATAATGATGATGGTGCATTTATATGGTTTTGATGTGAGAAAGTATGGACAGAAATAGCTTTTTTTTAAATATGAGGAGTGAAGAAGAAGGTAGCATATAGGCAATGGCCAGGTATACATGATGTGAGGACTTGACTGGAAGTTTAGTTAGTAAACAGTTGGGGTCAGACTAAATTGATGCTTAGTACGTGGAAATAACTGAGATGTTAACAGAAAATTTGTGCCACACCTGCACACTGGCCTGGCATCAAATGAATAAATATACCCAGGGAAGAAATGATGTATATGATGTTGGCTATTCTTTAATCAAGACAAGTTATTTCAAGGAGATCAAGGGAATAGAAGTTCAGAAAAAAAGCGTATGCTCTCAGTCTTGCTTCTCATGCTTTTATCTTTAAGAAGTGCATGTGGTACAGAGCCTGAGTTTGGAGAATGTGTGGACTTATCAACCTATGTGGTGTTTACAGACAGTGCCATTGATATGGAAGGGAGAGAAACAGGGTGATGTGGGAAAGGAAGTGCCTGAAATAGGTGAAGTAAGATACAGAAAATATGTAGTGCTACCAGTGACACAGGTTTCAATGTTCTGAGACGACTAGTCATATTTGATTTGGGAAGAGTGGCTGCTGTAGAATGGAATACATGAAAATGAATATTACAATAAAGCTGGGGTGGGAAATATTATAGTAAAGGTCTGCAGATGAATTTCAGAGGTCTGAAGATGTGCTTTGACTTGAGCTTCTCTGTCCTGAGTGGACTGTAAAAGTTAGTAGAATGTCTAACCTAAGGGTATTTTCTTGTTGTTGTTGTTTGAATGTGTTATGTGGCTTTAAGAGGCTGGTCAGATAATGAGATTTGTGTGTGCGGTAAAAAAAGTCTAAATTTGGGTATCTGGGGTATGGCTGGGGAATTGGGGTGGGAGTGGCAAAGCAGACCACACCCCCATAATTGCAGGTGTTAATCAATCTATCATTGTACAGCTTCAAGGTTTGCCCCTGCCTGAAAAGATTAGCAGGTAATTGATTGTTATCCTTTTATTTGCTCACTTTAAACAGTCTGGCTTTGCAGGACTAGTGAGCATTTGTGAAATAAGTTGGGAAACTGGGCTATTCCGTGTTTGCGCATAACACACCTGTCAAAAAGCAAATTGAAGGTCATGCTGCTTAACGCTAGGAACCTTAAACTGAAAATGAACTCACTGGAGGCTCTCCTAGCACTGGAAGCTGCTGACATTTGTGCAGTCACGGAAATTTGGTTCAAGGCTGCAGAGAGCACCCCTGCCTTACCGGGCTATACCTCATTCCACACATTCTGACCCCAAAATGAGGTCAGGAAGACTAAGGGTGGTGACGTTTCTATTTTCATTAAAGACAAGCACACCTCCAGACTGGTTTGCTAGTATGATGCACTAGAACTTCTCCAGGTGCAATTGACAATTGGCAAGATGCCCATCCAAGTTATAGGTAGCTATAGATCCCCCTCCATGACTTAGGACACACACCATCAAGGTACCACCTAACACCTTGATCCTTGGTGACTTCAACTACCCCACCATAAACTGGGTGAACTATTCCTGCTCTAATGCACTCACCCAATGCAATTCTAATGCACTAGACCAGCTTGTCTCATCACAAGGGGAGATAGCATTCTAGACTTGGTTCTCACCAACATGCGTGACTGTTGCACCACCCCCATGGTAAGTTCTTCCCTGGTGAGATCAGACCATTGGTCTTTCTCACTTGAAGTGTCTATCCCATCCACCCCCCCCCCCCCGCCCCCAGCAGTACCCAGGTAAAAAACTTCTCAAAAACTGAGTACAACCTTCTAAGGGAAGGTATCAGTAGCTACACAACACCGCCCCTCTCAAAGGATGCAGACAAATATGCTGAACAGTATGCCAATGCAGTATACAAGCACCTGTACAACTGCATGGACTCAGCCATACCCAACAGGACTAAAACCTGCTCCTCAAGAAAACACAAACCTATGTGGTGGACATCATCTATCAACAGGTTTACAACAAAAGGAAGAAACTGTTGTCCAAGGGTAAAAAGGAACAAATTCCTAATTGGAAAAACTCCATCCTTAACCTCAACAAACAAGTTAGATCACTAGTGAAAACCTCCAAAGCCAATTATGAATCGAAACTAGCCTCTGAAACAAAGGCTAACCAGAAAGCTTTTTTCAGTTACGTCAGAAACCTCCATGGCAAAGCCCAGGTTTGTTCTGAATTAGTTCTTATGGTACCATTTACACTGATCCTGTTGACTTAGCTAACTTGCTAGCAGACAGGTTCGGCACAAGCTTCACCCCCCTGCCCCCCCAAAGGCCCATTCAACATCCCTGATACTTGCTCCGCGCCTCACATATCCATAGATCAAGTGTTAAAGGCCCTATCCAAGGCAAAGAACACAAGTTCCATGGGACCTGACAGTATCCCAGGCTATATTCTGAAACACCTCCAGCAAGAACTAGCCTCGCCATTGAGCACCCTGTTCAGCCATAGTCTAAGTACAGGCTTCACTCCAGCAAAGTAGAGAACTGCCATTGTCATCATTTTGCACAAAGGTGGTGCCACTACTGACCCTGGAAACTATTGCCTGATTAGCTTGACAAGTCCGATCCATAAGGCCATAGAGTGTATTATTACGGACCTCATAAACAAGGACATAGGCAATCTCCAAGCACTTGACCCTACCCAGTTCGGATTCATCAAGGGCATATCTTGTCTGTTGAGCCTGGTTGACTTTTTGAGACTGTCACCAAGGCAATGGATGAGGAAAAGTCAGTACATACAGCTTACCTTGACTTGGCTAAAGCCTTTGACACAATCCCCCACTCAGGCATCAGCAAAAAGCTAACAGAACTTGGCGTAAATCCCTATCTCATCACGTGGGTGGCCAACTGGCTCACTGATAGGACCTACAAGGTCAAAATAGGTGCCACTACTTCCGACAGCAGACCTGTCACTAGTGGTGTCCCCAGGGATCTGTCCTGGGACCCCTATTGTTTGGCATCTACTTCTCAGAGGTCCAGGTAAAGACAAAAGGCATGTGGCTGACTAAGTTTGTGGGCAAATGTACGTTGGGTGCTATCATTGACTCTCCAAATGATGTTAACATAATTCAAGAGGGTCTCACAGTAACAAATGACTGGTGCCAAAGTCATGGTCTTCATACCATTCAGCAAAAACACAGCCCCTACTGATTACCACATTAGCATCAACCCCCTAAGCACACAACCTGTGGTGGTGAGAGACTTGGGTATACAAGTTGACAACAATCTCACATTTGACCATCATGTAGCGGCGCTGGTCAGAAAAAAAATTTACTTGGTTCATCTCATAATTAAAGGGATTGCATCCAGAAAAAAAAGAGGTTATTACCTCTCTGTACCCCTCCCTCATTAGGCCAATAATTGAGTACAATGCCCCATTTTGTATGTACCTCTCCAAACACCTGTACTAACTAGAAAGGCCACAGAAATACCTCACAAAGAGAATTCATGGCCTCCAACACCTGTCCTATGTAGACAGGCTCAAATCACTATCACTCTACTCTGTATCATACAGATTGCTCAGAGGTGATCTGTATCTCACCTACAAGGCAATCTCAGACTCTGCTCTGCTAGAGATACTCCATATCCATAAATCTAAATCCTCGAATAGTACCCGATCTAAAGGCTTAAATCTAATATGTGACATTAACAAAACCTGCTGGAGAGACAAGTGTGTCTCCCAAATGTTACCTCGTCTCTGGAATAGAATCCCCATATATGGCAAACAAAGTACGTCACTGACTCTCTTCAAGCGCAACCTTGATGAGTGGATGGGCAACCACAAATTTATCCCAGGGGTTCCACCGGTGTCCCTCACTGACAGGGAAGACAGGTGCTGATAGAGTGTTCTCTTTTGGGGATAAACTCTTGGCTAGGCTTGTAAGGGCCCCAGAGCCATTAGCCTAGTAATCTTCTATGATCCTATGAAACATATTGTATTCATAATTACTTAATTATTCTTGCCACAATCAGACATCTGAGGTGTACAACTGTTGGCTAAAGGGTCTGCCTGTGAATGAAAATAGCTGTCTATGGTTGTCATGATCAAGTTAAACAGTCATTAACCTGGGTTTGCAGGACTAGTGTACATTTGGGCAAAACAAATAAATAACTGCATGGTTCTATACAGCAACATATGCCCAGTTTACTAAATGACAAAAACAAATATAATGAAGCCAGAACTCATCAGCAGCAACAGCTTGTTAAAGCAGCCAAAACAGACTAAATCAGTTTTGCACAACGCAGCAGGCCTCCTGTGTCTAGGTTTGAGTTAATACAATTAAAGACTGGAAAATGACAATAAAATACATTTTGTAAATGTTGCTGTATGATTTTTTTTTTTTGCTCTCTACTAGATCAGTAATGTGATTTCAGCTACAGAAGAGACAGAATTTAAAAGAAAAAGTCTGGGTATAAAACAGACCCTGGGATTCATTAAACTCTACACTATGTGTACACTGTTCTGAGTAAACAGATAACACAAGCTTAACTCACACCTTCTTCCTCCTAGTTTTAGTTTTTCTGCTGATTTTCTTGCAGCTTTAAATATCGAGGGGGATTCATAAAGGTTACCACAAAGTGTAGACTATGTGTACACTTAGTGTAACCTTTCTGAATGACTAGAAAGCACAATAAATGTGGTAGGGATGTTCTTGAAAACAGATCATGTACACTTAGTGTAGCATTAATACATCTGGCCCAGAGTGTTTGACTAGACCAACACAATTTAATAATTAAATAATATAGATTGTTCTACTTCTCGTGGTAACTGTTAAGTATTGTGCTTATGTAGTTCATACAATTTTACAGTAGCCAATGTTTCTGATTAAACGTGATTACACTAATATTATTTATTTAGCACAGTGCAAATGTGGTACTTTTATGTGGGGTGAACAAACTGTATGGTTAAACATAGAAATTGTGATGATCTTAGTACTATAGTAAGGTATAACAGGGAAAAAAAATATGTTATTTTTGTACACTTAAGAACATAGTGGGGTGGGAGTTGTGTTCATAGGGATTGATCAATTTATACTTAGAGCTGGGAGCACACTAAATGTGAAAGAAAAAGATGGATAATTATTTTGGGAGCCTTATTTAAGCCTAAGTTTAATGATGTATTATGACTGAATATTGACATATTGGCTATATATGTATGTTTAATTGGAAGTTCAGTCAGCTAACTAATGTTATATGACATGACACAGTTGATGCATGAAGAGGATGTCAACAACACTCTAAATTACAGTGAGAAGGCCTTTTTTCTTCAGCTGCGTCAGTAAACCAGTGGTGCTGCTGAGTGCTATCTTTATCATTTTTTCATTTGTGTGTTTGTGTAAACAATTTTGAATACTTTACTGGGACCATTTTTTTAATCAGAGTCAAGTGGTGGATATGGACATTGGTGGACTCTTAATTGCAATTTGCATAGCTTTAAATCAGAAAGGTAAATCCAAATGAACATGAGGATTTATGTGTATTCCAAAAATAAAACATCAGCAACAAAAAGGTTTGTGCATGGAGTCCGATGGTTTGAAAAGCACTCAAGGCCCTGGTTACACTAAATCTGCCACTGGCACACTACATTCTACTTTCATACTCCAGCCACTATCTCATCAATAGCAATTCTTACTTTATTTTTATTTCATGACACTCTCCTACCTAACTAGTTAACACTCCAATTGAGGACAGTACAGAATGCTATCATGACTCTCAGTATCCCTCATAAACATGTGCAACTCTATCTCAACTGGCTCACTTTGTCGGTATATGATATTTTACTTCAGTTTTTCCCTCGCCTTACTAAATCATTCTACTGCTAACAAATTCTGCCACTCATCTCTGTATACTGCTCCATTTAAGTTTACCTCTACTCACACCGTATAAGATTTAATTACACAAATGCTATGGAATACACTAGAAATTGCACATCATAAACAATGTAAACAGCAAATGTAAAACAGAAAGTGCTTAACAACAATTGCTCTAAATTGTAATCATTTGAAATGTCGGGAACCAATAGAGTGAGTCCTGAAATACAGAGACTGAATGGCTGAAAGTTCAAACTGACATATGTTAAGCCCAAGATGCCATTTCCCAAAATATTCCTTTTTCTCCAAGGTATGGCAATAATAGAGTTGATATTCTTTTGGGGGTGTGAGGAGCTTTCCCCTCACATTAGGGGAGTGCAGAGGGGCTTTGAGAGTTGGTCTTCTCCTGTGTTTTTCATCTTTTTTTCAGCTTCTCAGCATTCAGCATTGTGAGTGTGGACATTTCAATAGGAAGTCTGTTTAAACAAGCCAAAATCAAACAACTGAATGAGAAGAGCAGCATAAACTAATATACATCCAAATGTATTTGTTGTCACAACTAAATGTATGCATTCCAGAAAATGAATGAAACAAGCAGTCAAGACATGTAAACAATCATCAACTGTGTATAGAATGGTTTATGGTTTCAAGAACAAACACACATACATGCACACAAAATTTAGGCATTCATCAAAACTGTATTTCCTCCTTCTCTTCATCTGAACACCATGACTGAACCATAATGCAGTGTACAACTCCAGAAGCCAAACATGGTAAAATATTTTGAAACTGCTATTGTCACTTTGGTAGACAGGCCATATACCATTTAAGTTGCAGCATACTAAAACAATATATATATATATATATATATATATATATATATATATATATATATATATATATATTTAAATATATATTTAATGTGTGTGTGTGTGTGTGTGTGTGTGTGTGTGTGTATATATATATATATATATATATATATATATGTATATACATATATATATATATATATATATATATATATATATATATATATTTAGACCTAAACAGTCCTTAGATTTGTCTCTTCCATAGGGACAAAATGTCTGCAGACTGAGCTTTTCTTTATGCTGTTGCAAAAATTACTGAAATCTACTGAGAGATGACTGACTCCTGAGTGCAATAAATTACAGAAACCTGTGCTGGGTTACACACTATACTAGTAACAGATTTTAGTGGAAGCAATGTGTATTTGATAATACTGCAAAATGAATGCTATACACACTGGTTCCATGTGTGTGTGTGTGTGTGTGTGTGTGTGTGTGTGTGTGTGTGTGTGTGTGTGTGTATGTGTGTGTGTGTGTGTTGGGGGGTCACTCACTCTGACACTTCTCAACGAGTCAGGCACAGCTATGACTTTGCCATCATATTTAATCACGAGCTTCCAAGATTAACTGTTTTTTGTTTCTCAAAGTTATATCTTTTTAGCCAATGTATAAAAAACTAAATTAGTCCCATAAAAAGATATAGTATCACTGGTGAATAATGTCTAGTATCCGAAGCTCTGTTCTGGGCAAAGAATAAAGTAGATGTCTTTCAGATCCTTTGGTAGTACCATGTTCCTGTGGAGCTGTGTAATTACACTAGCAGAGGTTCTAGGATCCAGAGATTCTTTAAGGCCTTCAAAGTATTGATCACTGCCAACATCTTTCTGACATTTATGTGCTTATGTTTGTCTGTCAGCAGGATCCCATAGAGCTTTCACTTTTACCCCTTTTGAAAACACTTTCAATGCCAGGTCTGAAGTGTCTGTGGAGACCAACTAGGGGGAGGTCAGAAGGCAGAATGGAAGACCTGGACTGCAAACAATCTGATCTACACACCATTCAGTCTCCATCTTTACAAATTCCAGGAAAGGATAAGTGGCATAGATGTTGAGTCCAGACTGATCTTCTTACTTAATCTGCCCAGGTGAAGCGTAAGGATCATTGATGCCATGTAGCTCAGTATACTGAAGAACTCCCTAGCAGATGCATGGCTTTGACTGCACAATATTAGGAAGCACTATGGAAATGTGTCTACATAATCTGCAGGAAGAAAGCCTCTTCCCAAGGCAGACTCTAGCAAACATTATGGTCAAATCATTCTGTAAGAGGGAATGAGATAGGACCTCTGAAAGTTAACTTGAAACCCCAGACTGAGTAGAAGTTTCTAAACAGTTGTTAAAGACACCTGACAACTGAAAAAAGTCTGGAAAAGTAAGACAACCACCCAAATATGGAAAAATGTGAATGCTTTGAAATCTGCAGTAAGCAGTGACTGCAGTGAGGCTTTTTGTGAATACCCTTGGCACAATGGAGAGTTCAAAGGATAAAACAGAGATCTGATAATGTGAGCCAGACACAACAAATCTTAAGAAATGTCTAAAAGCCCTGCAATTGGATTGTGGTGATAGGCATCCTTTCGATCAGCTCTACTGTGAAAATTGAAGTAGGGATTGCATGCCTCTCAGCTGTACAGATTATCTCATAATGCCCAGATTTTTGCCTCATATTTTTGGTCAATTCTTCATAAAATTGTGGTTTTCTGGGAAATTAGTGGTAAATCATTAAAGACTGAAGTTAGAAAAATAATGACAGGCATTTGAGTTTCAGACCATACCCTTCAGAACATTCATGCTTAAGCAAAACCTGTTACTCTATCACCTTTCTAAGTTTTTAAGTGCAATATTAAAATATTGTCCCTATTTTCAGGCCTTTGTCCTACTTTTAACGGCTTTATCCAGATTTCTTGCTGTAAGAAGTTGAGAGGTATTGTTAGAGATAGAAGAGATGAAGAAATTGCATTTTGCACTCCAAAGTCTTGACAAACAGATTCAAATAAGAAAGGTCCAACATAAGCCTCCAGGATCATTCTAGCCTGGAAACGTACAGTTATTAAGTAAACTTACCATACAGTAGATATTGCAATAGATCATTGTTGCAGTAGACTAAGATAGTTGAATATTATCCCCAGCACCAGCTAGCTTTCTGGATTAAGAAAGAAGATAGGGAGATTAATGGCCTGGCTTAAAGTAAACTTTGAGATGACTTAAGGTATGAAGGTAGGACTGTTCTCAAAGGTACCCCATCTCTATGAAAAATGACATAGGATTGACTCACCATAAGTGCTTGTAACTCAGATATTCACCTAGCAAATGTCAGAGCAGTAAGTTAAACAAGTCTTTCATGTCAAAACCTCAAATCATCCTCATGAGCCGATTTAAATGGGGGTGGGGGATGGAGAGAGGGAGTGTCTACTGTAATAGTTATCATTCGAACATATGCTGTTGTGGTAAGTTTACTTTTATAAATGTACTATGTTCTTCCTAAGTATAACTACTGCAGTAGACTAAGCTATATGGGTAGATTGGTATAGCTTAACATGACTAGACAGAGGAAGGATGATAGTCCAGGAGCCCTGGGAGAATGGTCCTGGCAAAGCCTGTCCTAGACCTGGAGAAGGAATCTAGTGTTTTGTAAAAGTGTTCACAGATGACCAAGTTACTCCAAACAGCCACAGGTGAAGTGAAAATACTAGTACAATTGGCCTTGACTCTCCATGGAATAGTTTTGCTATGGTGGGTGTAACAAAAGGAATAGCATTAGACAACCATTTTGAAATAGCCTGTTTTGACATAGGCTGCCCTTTTTTGCCTTCAAAAGAAATGAATAATGGATCAGAAGTTCTGAAAAGATTTTGTTCTGTAAAGATATTACCTGCCTTGTCTGTGGAGTCTCCTTGTTTCATCATTTTTAGGTTCTGGAAATAAAACAGGGAGATGGATAGCTTGGTTTAAGGTTAACATGGACGCCCATTTAGGCATAAATGAATGATTGTCTTTGTGGAAAATAACAACTTTCATCTCACTTGACATCAGGATCAGGGACAGTATGTAATATGACAAGTGAGAAGCATATTTGCGTGCAATAACCTTAAAAGGTCTTAAATACACTGTGCAATTAATCTAACAGATATAATCTTATTTCTGTGCAATATCCACTGATGCTAAAACAGCATCCTGTGCAATAAGTAACAGCTGTGAAATTTTTGTGCACTAAATATCGTGTTTCCTTAGACTAGTGCCAACAGAATCCTATGCAATAAGAAGTAGCTGTGGAATTCTGTGCAATAAATACCGTGTTTCTTTAGCTTAGTCAATATCTGTTGATATCTAAAACAGTAAATATTATGCAGTAGAAATGTTTAAATGTAGTAATGTGAATTGTTATAATATGTTAGATGTTTGCACATAGAGCCTGCAGTAATGTAATTTCATTCAGTTGCACTTGTTGTGGAGTCTGAAAGACAATAAAGTTTATTTTGACTTTGAAAAAAATGAGATAAGGTTGAGCCACCATAAAAGCTTGCAACTCCGTTACTCTTCTTGCAGAGGTCAGAGCAATTAGTAAGACTGTTTTCCATGTTAAAAACCTTAATTCAGCCAGGTTAGCTGGTTCAAATAGAATAAGCATTTGCTTTTCTGTCACAAAATTAAGATCCCATGGAGGGGCTACTGGCTTTCTTGGGGGCTTCTTTTGCAAACCCCCTTTCATAGGTTGGTACTAGGCTATCGGCCCTAGGGCCTATACAAGCCTAGCCATAACAATTCCCTGGCTATTTCTTCCCACACTATTTACTTCCCTGGACCCCTGTCTAGCAGGGCGACTGACATGATCCCCAGGGTGAATTTCCTTTCTCCCATCCAATCATCAAGGTTCCTTTTGAAGAGGGCCAAAGAGGCAGTCTGCTTAACATGTATGGGCAGTCTATTCCAGAGTCTGGGGAGTCTCTAGGTCAGAAACCTATCCCTCCAGCATGTTTTGTTTATTGTGATGACAAGGTTTAGATCCCTGGAGCGTGTGACTCTGAGGGACTGGGATTTCTTTAAGTGTAGCATGTCCAACAGCTTTAAGTTTGACATGGCCTTGTATGTTAAGCAGAGATCGCCTCGGAGTAGACGATATGTGACAGACTATAGCTGGAGTTTAAGGCGGTCAGCAAAGGGCATCTGCTTTAGGCTTGTGATTCTTTTAATGAGGTATTTTGGTGGCCTTTCCAGTTGTTGCAGATGTCTTGAGAGGTACATACCAAATGGGGCGTTGTATTCTATAATGGGTCTAATGAGGGATGAGTACAGTGGGACAATGACCTCCTTTTTTCTGGATGAAAAGCCCTTAGTGATGAGGTGTGCCACATAGAACGATTGTGGCGATGTGGTTATTGAAGGTGAGACCACTGCCCACCTTTGTCCCTAAGTCTCTTATCACAGTTTTGGTGTTTAGTGTACTGCCACCTATGTGGTAATTCACGGGTACATTTTGTTTTCCCAAAGGGGATAATTATACATTTCTTGGCATTGAGCTTGAGCCCATGGCTCTGGCACCAAGCATCTGTTTCTGTACGGCCCTTTTGTAGAGTATCCACATCACTTGGGGATTCAATAATGGCTCCCAGTTTGCAGTCATCTGCAAAGTTTGTTAGCCAGAGTTCTTTAGTGTTGGCTGTTTCAAAAACATTTTGGCATGAGACTATATTTAAAGTGGGGGATCCATATGCAGATATGCTGAAATGGTCAACAATTAAACCTTCACTGAGGAGTAAGATAAGCCACAGGACAATAACAAACACAAATACTACAGAATCAGAAAAAATACTAGCCCTGAATGAGTGCTGGTTGTTTTCTTTGCACCAGCTGGAAAATTTTTTGCATCTACTAATGTATGGTTCTCTAGTAGTAAGCTTTCTTGCCTCCCATTAATAACTGCTGCACATCATCAGAAAAAAAAATTGCTTAAAATGTATTAAAATTCTATCATCTAGGCAGTCAGTTGTAGTTGTCTGTGGCTGGGATGTATCAAACACCCTTGGCCTTGTGTGAGTAAATCTAGTTTGTGAGGATTCTTGTGGTAAATGCCCTTGGTCATTTCCAAAAGAGAAGACCACTGCTGCCTGGGTTAGGAGTCACCACAATGATCTTTGGAGAGTCCTTCTGAATCTTCAAAATGAACCTGAATAATAGTGGAATGGGTGGAAAAGCATGTAGGAGCATTCCTGCCCAAGGAAACAAAACTGGACCTGTATTCCAAGCTTTCTTGCATAGAGTCCCGGAGCAGAATTTTGCCAACTGATTGTTATCAGTGGAGGCAAATACATTTATTTGAGGGGTTCTCCACAGTTGGATCGATTCTTGGAAGACCCTTTGATTTAGTTTCCATTTGTGAGGGTCCGTTCTGGCCCTGCTCAGCTTGTCTGCCCCACAGTTTTGCTCTAATAGTATGTAAGATGCCTACAGGATGAGATTGTGCTGAAAAGCTACATCTCAGGCTACCATGCCTAGTCTGCACAGAGTACAGTTTTGCTCTAACAGTATGTAAGATACCTGCACAATGGGATTGTGCTGAAAAGCTATATCCCAGGCTACCATGGCTAGTCTGCACAGAGTTTAAAATCTGGTCCCTCCAACCAGCTTTTTTATGTACTACATAATTGTGGTGCTGTCTGAAAACACTTATATATGTATTTATTTATTTGTACTTTGTTGACTGGTCACTTCTACTATGCCAATGGCCTCTTTTTAGGGGAGGCCGAAGGTGGTATTCATTCTGACTAGGGGAAATTTGGCCAGATAGTCAGGCAGATGGGTGCATCAGTTTACCATTTCATCTGAAGGATGGCACACAATCAGGAGTGCTGCACTGCAATGTTGGTACTGGAAAAGTAATTTAACTAACTGGTGTGGGAATAGAAACCATAACCTTCTGCACCAAAGGTGAGTGTGCCTCCTGCTGAGTTACTGAGACTTGTAGAGGGTCCTGGGGACCACAGATGCCTTGAGAGGGCTGACAGCATTTATAAGAGGTGGCATCTCTTTTATGCTTATGTTTATGTATTTTGATTGGACATTTTTGTTCCAAAGACCCTGCACTTCTACTCCTATAGACACTGCTTCCCAAGCAAAGTCTGAGACATCAGTTGTGATTGACTGTGCTGAAGCAGAAACGGAGAGTGGGAGATATGGATTATGATAAATGTGGTGTCTCCATCACAAAATCTCAAACTGGAATCTGAAAAGTCAGGGGATGCTGATATTGGGACCATAAAAATTTTAGGGCCTACTGGATTTTTTTTGTGGAGTCTTGCAAGATATATCATGAGAATTATAGATGCCATGAGACCCAGAATGCTGAGAAATTCCCTTGCTGAGATGGTAGTCTGAGTGGAAAAAATCAAGAAAAGATCTAAATACAGATCTATTTTTTCCAGTGAAAGAAAAGATGTTTGAACTGAGGTGTCCAGGAGACATCCCAGTAAAATGACCCTGTGAGGAGGAGTCAGGCAAGACTTCTACAAGTTCTCTTGGAATCCCAGCTTGTGCAGGAGGTCTCCTTACACAAGTGAGACATTCCTGGCACTTTGAAAAAGACTGCAAAGATAAGCAACTCATCTAAATAAGGACAATGTGAATACCTTGCCGGCTGCAGTAGACTATCACAGGAGCTAGGCCTCCCTGTACCCCTACACCCCCACATTTGCATGCATCAACTCCACAATTGCACATCAATGGGAAAAAGGAGAAACTCCTCCAGAAAATGCACTTCACTGTTGGGAAATCACTATTTGGAGGTTGGGGATGGCAAAATGGTTAAGGTGTTTACCTCACAGACATGAGGTACAAGGATTGATTCTCACCTTTGAAAGGGAAATTGGCTAGGCTTAAAATGGCTGACAAAAAAAGATTGCCTAATACTTACCTATGACGTTTGTGAATACCCTTAAAGCAACAGATAGACAAAAGAGTAATGCTGTGAACTGCTAAAGCAATCCAGTCACAAAAAACTGAATTTGTGATCTATAGGAAATGTGATGATATGTATGTTTTAAATCTAAGGTCACCTGGAAACTCAAATGGGGAATTAGGGATAACAAGTTGTTAAGAGACAGCATTTGGACCTTGGGTATTATCACAAACAAATTTAGAAAGGAAACATCCAGAACTGGTCTCAAAAAATCTTCTTTCTTTGGCACCAGAAGCATTCTTGAAAAAAAACTTCCCCTAACTGAGGAGAAGGGACAGCTTCTATCACCCCCTGAGCAAGCAAATGCTAAATGACAGGGGAGAAAAGAACAATCTGATCTAGTTGGTGAGGAGGAATTCCCTGAAAAGGAAGGAGAGACTCACTCTCAGAACCCATCTGTCTGAAACCATCTGTTGCCAAAAATTGAGAGGAGGTTCAAACTTTCTGGAAGGATTAAGGGACTGCCAGTGTGGGAGGTGGGTAGGAAAGTCCTTCACATAGTCCTTCAGACTTATTAAACTGTCTTTTGTTTTGGGGGGTGGGGGTTTCCTGCATTCATTTTGGAACCTCCCTGCCATTGCTTTTTAAATGTTTGCTTACCAACAGCTTGCTGGATCTGTTTATTTACTTTATTAAAAAAAGTTAAGAGGGAGCATTTAATCTCATGGCAAACTTGGAGAAGGAGGGCTGAAAAACCAGAGAGATGCCTTGAATCAACTTTACATTTTCATTGCACGTTTTAATGACCTCTGTAGCAGAATGTCCAAAAAGTAACCCCACCCCCTCTATCTTTCTCTCTTATTCAAAATTTCCTTCTTGACATCCTCTGGGAGGTTTTGAGAATGCATCCAGGTAAAACTCCTCATAACAATACCAGTAGGTGGCAGAATCATATGCATATTTCAAAAATGGGTAGTCACTTGAGACACAGAAGAAACCAAGTTACATAAAGCCTATTTCTCCTCACAATATGAAACAGATGCCAAATATTCTTCATATTCTCACAAGCAGCAACCATACACTTCAGCATATGAGCTTGACAGTTAGATAAAAATTCAAAAATCATATGTTGCAGTTTTTTCCCCAAATATATCAAAAGACTTACCAGCTTTCTCAGGGATAAATATTAACCAAATGTTTAGCAGCTGGATTCACTAAAGCAATAACAGTTGGATCTGATCTGGGGTGAGAGTTGTATAAAAACTTAAAAGACTGACACACTTTATATTGTCTATCTGCTTTTTGAGGTGCAGCAGGCTGGCTGGTCAGTGAATTTGTGTGCAGAGATAAAAACATCCTCCAAAACAGACAACATTTGGAACAGCAGTAGGTTCAGGAAATTCCATTTGTAACAAATCAAAATGCTTCATGAGTAGTTGAAGAACACCACTGTTTTTCCAAATGAAACAAGAAAAAGAGAATCCTTCAAAAGTACTGGCTGAAGACACACACACTTACATCAGGATCTGAATCAGAAATCAGTAGAGACAACAAAATCTCTGCCATCCCAGCCATTTTGAGGTTCAAATTATTGAATCTCATCAGAAACTGATGAATCCTTTTTTTTTCTTTTACCAGAAACAGACATACAGAAAGGGTCAAGAGCCAGCACTAACTCCTGAGCTAAGCCCAGTACATTATTCCTGTCCAAAGTAACTGAGACAGCAGAAGATATATAGTTAAGGTTTTGTTCCTTTTTGTTACAAATTTCTGCAGAAACAGACTTACTTTTGCTAATAAAAGCCTTCTTGGGCTGAGCACAGCTTTCCTGCTAGGCCAAATGGCCCTTCTCCTAGGACTGACAAGAGTGGCTCTCCCATAATGTTTTAGGTGTATACTAGGCTATCAACCACTAGGGCTTTTATAAGCCTAGCAATGAATCTCAAATGCATCCTGCAAGTTTTTTTTAGCCTTAAAGGTTATTTTAAGGGGTATATGTAAGTCTTCCAGGCCTGACTGCAAGGAATCCTGGAGCAGAATTTCTTTAGTTGTCTGTTCAGAGAGGAGCCAAACAGATCTATTTTAGGAGGATTCCCCACAATTGTATCACTTCCTGGAAGACCCCAGGGTGAAGTTTCCCTGCCTGAGGGACTATCCTGGCCCTGCTGAGCTTGTCTGCAGTAAAATTGTGCTCTGAGAGAATGCATGAAGCCTGAATATTCTGACTGAATTGAATTGCTACTTCCAGGCTATCACTGCCAGTCTTCACAGAGGGTAGGATCTGTTATACTGCTGTTTGTTTATGTGTCACATTACTGTGATGTTGTCTGTGAACACTTGCAGAGGTGCTGGGGAGCAGAGATGTTTCAAGGTCTTCAAAGTATTTATGACAGCCAATATCTCTCTGACATTTATGTGCTTCTGTCTGTCCACTGGTTCTCACAGAGCTTGCACTTTTAACCCTTTTTAAACCACTTCCCATGTCAGGTCTAAAGCATCTGTGGTAACTGACTGGAGGAGGATCAGAGGGGAAAATGGAGGACCCGGACCTCAAGCTATGTAGTCTACCTATCAACTGAATTTCAAACCAAAGTGTGTAGATCCTGCGTCCAGACCGATAAGAGGTACCATTGCATTTTCCTCATAAATAGTCTGGCAAAACCCAACATGATTATCATTGATGCCACGTACCTCAGAATCCGAGAAAATCAATTGCACGTTTTGTTTAGACTTGAGAAATTCAGGAAAAACTACTGAAACACATCCACTTTGTATGGGGGAAGGAAGGCCCTTCCCAAGGCCAAATCAAACATACATTTCATGAAAATAATTCTGTGAAACGAGATGACAGAAGACTTCTGGAAATTGAATGGAATCCTCAGATGGAACAGAAGTTCATGAACAGTTGCTAGAGACTCTTGATAGGTGGAAAAAAAAGAGTCTGCAAAAATAAGATAATCACCCAAATATGGAAGATTTGAATGCCTTGTAGTCTGAATTAAATAATAAATGGAGCTAGGCATTTTGTGAATATCTTTGGTACACTGGAGAGTTCAGAGAACTGATAATGTGAGCCAGGCACAGCAAATCTTAAGAAACATCTGAAATGTTGGCAATGGTTCATCTTTACCATGAAAACTAGATGAAGAATCAAAGGTAGAAGAGTGGCAGCATCTTGAACTTCAGGATCATGACAAAAAGGTTTACAGCTGAAAGATCCAACATGGGCCTCCAGGATCCTTTTGGTGTGAGAACTATGAATATCCTTGAATAATAACTTTTGCCATGGAAATCGACAGGCACTGGTTCAATGACTATATAAGACAATATGCTGTGCAGAGTGGGAGGAAAAAGAAATTTGGTTCCCCAGTCAAGGTGAAATCTCCTGAAAAGGAGGAAAGGATTCCCATTGTCAGGCACACCCCTGCTTTATTACAGTCAGAACCCAAATGTCTGAGACTATCTGATGCCATAGGGGAAGATGAAGTCTCAGGGGCATAAGAAGATTGCCAGTGTAGGAGGGAAGGGAACTTGAATAGCTAGGTAGTCATGCTGATTGGGAGTGCTGCAATTGAGATATGAAGCATTTCCTTTCTTTTTATCCTCCTTTCCATTGTTTTTAAACCCTGATAATTGGCTCCTTGCTGATTATATTTATTAGAAAATGAAAGTGAGGAGTAGGGAAAACTATACTTGGTTTTAAAAAGGAGGGTTGGATAATCTAAGTCAATCCTTGTAACAATTTCCCCCTTTCATCATACTTCTTTAGTACCTCAGCTGCAGAAGGGCCAAAAAGAGTCTCTTCTTCTAAGTGAGGACCCGCTTCAGTATGTTTGCACCTTTGCTTTGAGTATTGACAATTTGGTCCAGGAAGTTTGTGTTTACAAATTCCTGGAATCTCTGTGTCTGCACATTTGGTGTCATATATGATTCCCAGTTAATAGTGGGGTAATTAAAGTCACTCATGAATATGGTATTGGGTTAGATGGTGAGTGTTTCCAATACGCTTAAATACATTTTATAGGTTTTCTGGGTCATAGAGGGTCTATAGCTAGCAAGGAAGTGGTATGGGATTTTGCCTATGGTGATTTGAACACTGAGAAGCTCACATGCATTGTCCTGTTTGACAAGCCTTGAGGTAGTATATTTATTTTTGATTTAAATTTAGATACCTCCACATTTAGGCACTGTCTGTGTTGTAGCTGGTCTAAACATGTGGAAGGCGATATAGACTTACACTTCTGGTATGTTCTCCATGACTTTAAACCATATTTTGATCACCACACAGATGTCAACATTCTGTAGGTTGTGGAGAGCTTGTGGGGAGTGCAGCTTCTTGTTTAGATGCCTAGCGTTGGGCAGTAGTAACACCTTTAGATTTTCTTGGTTTTGATTTGCCATGTTGGAAGTACTTTCAGCATGGCATTGTCCAAAAAAGGCACTATGGGGGTGGACAATGTTTTAGCTAATATTCAAGAGCCTAGAGAGGAGAGGTGCAGATCATCCATGGCAAAGAAACATGATCTGTTGACCAGCTCCTTCCATGCTGACAGATATTGCACCCCCTCAGAATAACACCAGAAATTAAGAAACTAAGCCAATTATTAAAGTCAGTCATCTTCTGTTCGTATTGTGGCATCATCCTTGGAGCAGGTAAAATGGTGCTCAGTGCTAGGCTCATAACAACCTGGGACACATATTCTAAGAACTCCATGCTGTCTCTCTTCATATAATCTAGGGAGGTACATCTCAAGTCATTTTCACCCACATGGACTATGGCTGAGTCATACTGGTACCTGTGGTCCAATGACCTGAGTGCGTGCATAATGTGGCAGATCCTGGTCCCAATAAGCAACTGACTGTGACTTTCTCCTTACTCAGCCTGGTGAGAGTGACATCAGTATGTTTCAGAATGGAGACTCCAATGACCAGACTATTGGATTGTGTAATGGCTTGCTCATCTGGCTTGTTAGTAGAGGCTCCATGAGATGTGCCTGTATGTGTTGATGTGGGTGTTGTTTTGAAAGACTGCATTCAGGGCTGCTGAGGGTATTTGTTATGTTTGCTTCATCTAGGAGGTCTTTAGGATTTAGGAGGGTTACACTTAAGACCCTCAGCATATGTGGGTCTATGTGTCTACTTTGAACTGTGTGTGATGAGTGCAGCGTGTTTACTACTGACAACCTAAATGACAATAGTAATGCTTTTAAGTGAGAGCTTTGCCTCCAGTGACATTGTGGAAATACATCCCTCACATACTATCAGTTTGTTGGAGAATTAGCTGGTTGTCATTAAACATCAGGCAATTTCTCCATCTTCTCAGGATGCTCATATCCACCAAGATGGTAATAGAGATAGTGGGAAAGATAATATCCATGGCAACAGGCCCTTTTGTTACTGCTTAGATTGTTGTAGTGAGAATATAAAGTAAAGGCAGGAGTATCTGGTTTGCAACTCTGGGTGCAGTATTTGTCACTGCAAAACTAGTTGCCCTGTGTGCAAGTAATACTAATATATAGATCTTGCTGATTCATGGATGAATACATTAGGGAGATATTGTGATGTTTGATTAGACAGCAGCTAATCAAACAGTACTTACTGAAAAGAAACAATTAGCTTTGTTAAAAATGATGAAAAGAGGGGGTTTGCCTGTTTGCCTACTGCCTGACTACCAATAGTGATGGCATCACTACAGCTTTTCTCTACAAGTATACAACAACGCTCCTTTGATTCTTCTCTCGCCAGAAGCACAACAGGAGAACCAATCTCAAGATGAGGAGCAGGCACAGGCTCTTTGGTGATCAACAGTCTTGTCTACATAATGCAGGGGTCTGTAAGCTTGTTGTAGCCTCTTCCTGGTAGATGCCTTGAAACATAACAAGATCAGTCAGGAAGGTGCAACACAGACACTCACTGCGTAATCAGAAACCGTCAGGAGTCAATGCACACTGCTCCTTCTCTCACCAGAAGCAAAATATAAGCACAAATTCTAAGCTGACACCTATAAAGCAGTTATCAGGCTAGAATATCCCTATGCTTCTTCTCTAACCAGAAGCACAACAGAAGCACTAATCCCAAAATGACTACTGAGAGGCAGAATGTGGGCTCTCCAATAATTGGTGGTCTTCAACTAGATGTTGTAGATTTTAAAGGTAAGATAGAAAAAATGGATTAATATCCTAAAAGATGCAGTGTGCACTAAGCAGTTAGATATGAAAAGGGTAACTTAAGCTTTAGCAATCTAAGCACACAGCCACTAATTTAAAAAAAGCAAGATAGACCGGAAGTGGGTGAGCAAGTTGTATTCTGGCTTTATGGAATACAACAATAAATTTTAATAGCAGAGCGTGAGTGAATTCACAAAACAATAATTTTATGCTTACTCACAATAGCCAATGAAAGAAGAAAGGGAAGGAAATATGTGGTCAAATTAACATAAGGGGAAAGTAACTAGAAAGATAGTCGAGTTTAAAAACACATCACTACAGTGGGGGGAAATTAAATTTCTGTGTGACACACAACAGACACAGTTGTGGTCTCTTTTCCAGTTCAAATATGCAATTAAAAGTAGACTACAAGTAAAACACATTGTAAAGAAAATACACCACAATATACAAAATAGAATAAGGCAATGAAGCAATATAAAATACAAGAAAGCAAAAACAAACTAACCTTTCCCTCACAGCAATCTATGGCAGAGTCTGAGTGAGCTTTTCCAGTAAAGCCTTGACATGTTTTATTTTACCTCTTAAATAGAAGGTTTAGCTCCTAGTTCTACCCTCAGTTCACAGGTAATTAACCGTAAGTGACCTGTTCTAATTTCTGTGTGACTCACAAGAGACATAGCTGTGTTCTATTTCTAGTTTAAATATGTAATTAAAAGCAAGATACAAGTAAAACACAGTGTAAAGAAAATACACCACAATACACAAAATAGAAGGCAATGAAGAAATGCAAAATACAAGAAAGCAAAACAAACTAACCTTTCACTCACAGCAATGTATGGCAGAATCTGAGTGAGTTTTTCCAGACAGCTAACCTTCACAGAAGCAAGGTTAGCTGTTAACTTTTACAAATTCTCAAAAGATAACAGTAAAAATTTTAACATATGAGCTTGGAAGTGTAAAATCCTAAAAGTTAACTTACAAGAATAAATTTTCTTCCCCAACTTATCCATTGTTTTCCATCTTTGTCAGAAGGAATGAGTTTAGTAGCAGTAACCTGTTAAGCAGCTGCATATTTGAACAGAGAAATAACTGCTGGATCTTCTTTAGGATTAGAAAACAGGTACGTTTGTGTCTGAGGTACCTAATATAACCTATTTGACTTCTTGGAAACAAATGATTGACTGTAGGTAAAGTAGCACCAGTGAGAAAATCATTTTCTAAAGGCAAGACATGAGAGATTGCTGCAGCTTTTGGCATCTATAACTGTAATAAATCTCAACATATTGCTCCTCTTTTTGGGTCTATATTATAACACCGAAGAGGCGTTTAAGTGAACTCCTCTTTGTTGACACGTAAAACAGATTGCACTAAAGTACGAATGGTCAAAACAGCAAATTCTTTCCCTGGGAATGAATTTGTTTTCTCAAACACACACACACACACACACACACACACACACACACACACACACACACACACACACACACACACACACATACTACACCCCTAAATATACCAACTCTGAGATCGCACTGCAGTGGAGAAAAGGACAACACTGTGTAGTTGGCCAACTACACCTTTGCCCTGTAAAGTATTCATTGAATCGCGTAAATGCGTTTCGATGAATACATAGCGCTCATTTGGTGTTCGATATTATGTTGCGATGTAATACAGACACATCTTTTTTCAGCATTTTTACAGCTATACTTGTATTTTGAGTCTTATAATTAGTCATAAAAATCTCTTATATATCTCTCCCTCTTTCACCCCACCCACCCTTACTTTGCCACTAGCCTTCCTTTCTAAATTTTTTGTTTATGTTATTTCTCTCTCTTTATTTTGAAATTATATACAGCAGCTGCAACTGCACTGCAAGTGGCTAGGACTGGTTCCACCATCCTCCAGCAACCTCAGCCAGCCCCTGCATCTAGCCAAGGAAAAGCTAGGACTGCTCCCAGGTGGATATAGTGGGGGGGGACTGATAAATCAGCCTACCCCGTCCTCCTGGTGGTTCTGCATCAGCTAGGTGTACAGTCATTCTTATTGGTGGCTCTGCCAGGGTGGTCCATATGTCACCTAAATGGAGTTTGTGGAGGTGGTGAGGGAGTTGGTAGACCAGTGGATGGATGCTCACATCAGCCACACGAAAAGGCTCTTCTTGCAGCTGGTAGAGTCATATCCCTGCCCAACTCTGCCGGCAACACCTCAGGCAAGACTCACTAGGGAGGGGTGGACAGGGTGCTGTTTGCCCTCCCCCCACCCCCGACAATGACATGGGCAGAGCAGTATAAAAGACAATACCCACACTATCCTCCCAATCCCAGTATAGCCTTCCCTTTTGTGTCTTTGCCTTCCCCATCACCAGTATCTTACTTTTGTTTGCTGTTGTGTCTGAATCCACTGTCCTCCTCATTCAATGTGGTAACAGCTCCCCTCAGTCTTGCCTCTGATGTGTTTGCCTCTGCTACTGATCCTGAAGCACTAACCATACCTTCATCTTCCCTTACATCCTTCCCCAGTTTTCCCTCTTAAGGAAAAAAAATAGGCACTTGTCCCACAAAGTATTTTACCCTTCCTCCCCTCACCCTGTCATTCTTTCTCTTCCTGTTTCCCTTGTGCGTTTTCCTCTGCTTTCTAATCTCTTTTTACTTCTTCTTCCTCTTTTGGCTTTTCCCGGTTAGGGGTTGCCACAGCATATCACCTGTCCGCTCATGATTGGCAGTGGAGTTTTACGGTGTCGAGTTGCCAGTCCGGTGCCCAACCTTCCATGGAAGGCACACACATGCACGCACTCACACCTACGGCCAATTTAGAGTGTCCAATCCACCTATAGCATGTCTTTGGGATGTGGGAGAAAACCAGAGCACCCGGAGGAAACCCATGCGGCCACAGGGAGGACATGCAGACTCCACACAGAAGGCACACCAGCCAAGGATCGAACCGGAGAACCTCTTGCTGTGAGGCGGCAATGCTAACCGCTGCACCACCATGGCCGCCCTTTCTAATCTCTTTTTACTGCTGTCCTATATTCCCATTTTCACACCTTATTTTTGCAAAAAATAGATTTCAGTAATGCAGCAACAGGCTGCTTTTCCTCTCTATAATTGCTAATGCAGCTTTCTCTCCATTACCTCAGGTCCTGCTCTGGAGGTGAGTGGCATTAGTAACTAGCTGCAGCTTGAGTCCTAAGTCGTCATATTGTTAATTGATACTGATCTCTGACTACATTGCACCCAAATGATAAACTGCAGGAGAATAACCACCATTATGGTGAATATGTTTCTGAATCCCAGGGAACATCTAGCCAGATAGCATTACTTGCAGTTATGTATTTTTTTATTATTTCTATTCTGACAAAACCCTCTTACTGCTCGTGTCTCACTGTTACCATTCTTATGCAGTTATCATGGTTCTGCTAATGTTGTAGCAGCGGGTTGATGATATAATGGGTTACACCTGGCATGGGTCAAACTGTAAAAAAAAATCATAATTGAAAGGGTCGCTGTAAATATCATGGCACCCTCTTATTTTAGTGCAAAATTTGGTATTTTCCAGCAAATACCATACAGTTGTGAGGAATGACTACAAGGATGGGAGAAAAACAAAACACACTAGAAGTTGCAACATAAAGACAAACAATAAACAGCACAGAAGGTACAAGAAACAATTACTTAAACAGCACTGAATCCAAAATGAAATACCCATATGAGAGTAACAGCATAACCTAATATACGGCCATATGTATTTATTGTAAGATTTAAAAGTATGCAGTGCAGAAAATGAATTAAATAATCCATCAAAAGTTGCAAAGAATCATCAGTTGTGCACAGAGAGGTTTTTGATTTTGTGTATATAAAGAAGCACACAAACAAAATTAAGGCATTCAGCAAAACTGTATGCTCCTCTGAATACCAAAAAGAATTCTCTTGCTGTCTTCTTTGGTAGACAGGCCTTGTGCCATTTAGGTTGCAGCACAGTAAAACAACATATTTATGCACAGACACTCATATAGTTTTATATATATGTATGTATGTATGTATGTACAAAATGTGTACAGGCAGAACCGCAGTTAGCTCTTTTGTCACCCTGTGTCATTCTCTGATCTGGCACCTAAACTTAATGAGCAAAAAAAAACTCTTTCACTTCTTTGGAAGCATTATCAGCTACAATTTATACCACATACAAAGTGTCTATCATGCACTACCAACCGAATGACATCTGCTGATCACGCCCACTTACACATTGCACCCAGAGTGGCTGCCCCCTTTGCTTCACCCTAGCTACACTGCTATGTATAGATTGAGATAGAATTATTTCATGTTGTTGGTAAAATACTGAGACACTTTCAGATGACTCAGATTTCTGACAACAAAAAATTATGGAATTCTGTGATGTACGGCGCGTTCTACTGGTAATAGAAAATTACAATGGCTGCTTTGCTTTAGCTGTAATAGCAAATGCAGCATCAACATTCATTTATTACGCCTCAATATCCTCACAGCTTCATAAATCAATGCCAATACTACCTTCCTATTCCATTGATACCTGCAGATTGTGACCCAAACAACTTGTGTCATGGACAGCTGCCCTGTTCAGCCCATCCAAGTTATAATTCTGCTGCAGGAAGAATGCAATACATGCAAGTCTCCTCTGAGTGTATCTATGTGTTTGTGGCGGGGGGGGGGGTTGTCTCCCCCCTGTGTATATAGGTGGTGGGGAGGGTAATGGATGCTCATATCGATACTTCTCAGTACTTCAGGCATAGCTATGCTCTTGCCCTCATATTTAACTACACACTTCCCTAGAATAAATGATTTTCTTCACAAAGTTAGACCTGTTTAGCCTTGGTATAAATATCTGAATTAAAGCCTTTAAAAAGATACACTATCACTGGCTGGATGAGGTCTAGTATCTGAATATCTGCGCTCGGAACAAATAATAAGCTAGTCATCTTTCAGATCTTCTGTGAATTTTGTACTATCAAAGTATGTTCAGGAATCCCTTCAAAGTTAGAACTCTACCTCTTTCTACTATTTTATCATTACCGTTGTCTTGGTTGAAGTTGAAAAAGTAGCAATCCCATTAGAAGAAATCTAATACCCAGGATCCTACTTATTTGTATTATTATTACTATTAATTCATAATTTGTTATGGATAGACCCAATACATGCAAGTCCCTTTTTTTATCACTGGCAATGAAAGAATAACTGTGAAGTTAAACGGTTGGGTTCAGTCATGCTGTAAGCCAATGACAAATTGTTAAGCAAATGTTAAGCATATTTGTATGACATCAGAGTCCAAATCCAAAAGCATCTGACTTTTCACTGCTTACAAAACAGAAAGGATTCCTCTTAAGGATAAGAAGCATCCATCCTAAGCCTCATTATCCAGCCAAACAACATTACTTACAGTTATGTATTTTTTCTATTTCAATTCTGTGGCTAAGAGTTTTCACTGGAGAAAGTTTTTGGGACTTGTACTTTAAATGATAAAGGTTATGAGGAATTTTCCTGCACTCCCACTTCATTTACACACACACACACACACACACAGCTAAGGTTGTTGTTAATCCCATAATCTTTGACGTTCCACTGGTTAGAGGCATCCAGGTAGAATGCTAAAGTATCTGAGTTTGCTTCACTTTTCAGTCTACGTTCATAGGTCCATAGGTAAGTACCAGGATAACTGCCCTTGCGGGCCATTTTAAGCCTAACCAGTTTCCATTTTTTGCTCAAAATAACATATCCTATTTGGTTATAGACTGGTTTTACCCATCCCATAGTCGATAATTATATATTATCCCTAATGAGAATAACTGGGATCATACCATAGAAATTTGAGGGGACTCATGCATGGGATAAAGCATTTAAGAATTGCATCTGTCCATTAGTAGAACAGGGGACAGTCCTGGGGTAAATGTTCTGTTTGCCATCCATAGATATAAGTTGCACTTGAAAATGGTTAGGGCTGAACTTTGGGGGGTATGCTCCATAAGAGTGGTATCCTCTGCAAAATATACCTGTCCTGCCAAACCATTCTGTTGATGTTGCAGAAGAGGTTTAGATCCCTAAACTGCGTATTTCTGATGGCATTTGACTTGCTGATGTGCAGTAAATCTATCAGTAATGGGTTGGAGGATGCCGTGTATACCAGACACAAGTCACCTCTTGCAGTCTGTAGGATACTGAGTACAGTGACAGGGCTTTGAGTCAGTTCATGTAGGACATGCTGTTTAGGCCTTGTATTCTTTTAGTAAGGTATCTCTGTGGGCATTCCACTTGTTGCATGTGTCTGGACAGATAGATGCCAAAGGGGGGCATTATATTCAGTGACTGGCCTAATGAGGGCTGACTAAAGGGGGACAATGACATCCCTAGATCTAGACATAATTCCTTTGTTTCTAAGCTGTGCAATATAGAAGGACTTTCTTACAACAACAGACACATGTTGGTCAAAAGTTAGGTCAATGTCCAGATAAGTTCCCAAATTCGGAACAACTGGGTCAACTCTTAGGGGCATATTGTCAGTGTGGTAGCTCCTTGGGGTAGATGACATCTAAAAAGATAGAATAATGCCTTTTTTAGCATTTAGTTTCAGACTATGTTCTTGACACCAGTTATTAATTTGAGACAAACCTTCCTGCAGGATGTCTGAGTCATTTGGGGATTCAATGACTGCTTCTAGCTTGCAGTCATTTGCAAACTTATTCATCCTGAGCCGTTTTACTGGCTTTTACTTCAGAAAAGTAGATGCCAAACAGGAGAGGTCCCAGCACAGAGCCCTGGAGAACTCCACCAGTGACTAGTCTCTTTGTGGAGGTAACTTCCCCTGGTTTGATTATCAGCATCCTATCTGAGAGCCAGATGGTAATCCAGCAGGTGACATAAGGGTTTATTCACAGTTTATTTAGCTTTTCTACTATGCCTGAGGGGGAATTGTGTCAAAAGCTTTGGCCAGGTCAAGATATGCAGTTTGTAAAATTTTGCCTTCATTCATTGCTTTTAACTTTATGAATTCAGGAAATCGCGTCACACACACACACACAAATATGCAAATGGAGCTGAAGTTGTTGTTAATAATCTTATAGTCTTTGATAGTCCATTGCTCAGGGATATGAAGTTGGAATGCTAAAAATGCTATAAGCAAAGCCGGCGTTAAGCACCCGCGAAACCTGCAGCCATGGGGAGCCCCCGATTACCTCCCCATGAATGAGGGCCCCCATCCAGCAGCCAAGGGTTGCTCTGACCATTACTTCCTCAGCTTGGCTCCTCATGGACATCAGCACAGTTCCCTGATGTCACTGTGAAAATCAAAACTGTTCTTCCAGGTTTTTTTTTTTTTTTTGATTCATTGGCAGGCTGCACTCAATCAGGTCTGCTCAGTGAAACAAGGGATCAGATTGGCTGCAGCAGCCTGGGAACTAAGTTCTTGTTTTTTTTTTTCTTTTTTAAATTAAGAAGTGATGAAGCAAGGATCTGATTGGTCCTTGGAAAGCACTTCCTGCCTGTATAAACTGCCTTTAAAAAGGCAGGTGTAGGTAATAAGGATCACTTCTCGTGTTTTTAAACAGAGGAGTTTTCCTTAGCAGCAGATCATGGAGATTGAGCCAGGTTTGGACCAGAGTGAGGACGAACTACATCGGAGAATGGATCAACGGTGGATTCAAGCCTCTGGAGCGATCGTGGACATGGTCATTGGAGAATACCCTTTTCAACTGTCCTTCTATGGGCAATTTATCAAAAGGTCTGAAAAACTGTCCTTTTAAGGGTAATTTAAAAAGGACTGCAGTGGTCTGAGGAAAGCAAGAAGAGAAGGAGAGCCTTAAGTCATGAAGAAGGAACAGAGTATTGGAAACAGCCTTCTGTAAAAAGCATAAAAGGTAAGTTTTGGGTTTAGTTTAAGCTTTATTTTTTTGTCAGGGGGTGATTGTATTACTTTATTTGTGCATATTTCTTGTGCTAAGAGGTTTGTGGGGGTGAGGCCTGTGGTTGCACTGGTTTTACTTTGGTTTTGTGTAGAGTTTTTGTGCTAAGAGGATGGGGGAGGGGTTGTGGTTGTACCAGTTTTGTTTTATTTTTGTGTAGTGCTCTGGTGGTAAGAGGATGGGGAGGTGAGGGGCTGTGGTTTTACCAGTTTTATTTCACTTGTGTGGCATTCTTGTGCTAAGAGGATGGGGGGGGGGGGTGAGGGGCTGTGGTTGTACCAGTTTTATTTTACTTTTGTGTAGTGATGTGTTGTGCTAATAGGATTTGTGGGTGAGGGCCTGTGGTTGTACCAGTTTTACTTTACTTATTTTGCATTTGTTTACTAGATAGCCTGAATGGGATAGAACCCATTTTCAGTGGAGACCGGGGGAGAAAAGCTTATCTTAGTATGGAAGTTCCAGCAATATGTAAAATAAGTATGGTTCATCTGTTTGTACGAGGGACAATATAAGGGAATGTGAACTGTAATATACATTTAATTCTGATTGCCAGTTGGTTAGGAGAGTGTGTGAGTTAGCTACTGGGGGCAAGTAGTAGAGTAGGCTCGTTATTTTTTTTTTGGTAATATCTATGCTGTATATGTAAAAGGTAGAGAGAATGGGATTGGGGTGATGAAAAGAAAGGGCGATAAATAATGTAACATAGAAGGATATTGCAGTTGGCTAGAGCAGGGATAGGTGGGCAGTCTTGTGAGGTGATGTCTAAGTGAATAGTTTTTGGTGTATGGGGTAAGTGGTAAAGATTAGCTTATTTCAGCCTAGATTGGGACATGACCTGTTGCATGGTAGATGTGACAGAAGTGTATCGGCATCAGCATATTGGATAGTGGGTGCTAGGGATGTGGCGGTATTGAGGTTGATAATAAAGCCACTAAACTGAAGTCGACCAAGGATGGAGCCTTGTGAGACTCCTAATGTGACTGGGAGCAGAGGGGGGTAGATCCTGGAGCCATTTTATTGGCTGTTTATGACCTGTTAGGTAGATTTGGAGCCAGTTGAAGGCTAGGGAGATGAGATTAAGGTTGGGGAAAGTAGTTAATAGTTTGCTGAGAGACTGTGTCAAAGGCCTTTAACAAATCAAGAAAGACAGGTGACCCTATTTTACCTTAATTTCTAAATTGATGGTGTTGGTATAACAGAGGAGGGCACTTGCAGCATGAGGCTTGAAGCCATGTTGGGATTTGGCAAGTAAATTATTGGTTGTGACATACTGCAGAAATTGAGCATGAATGCATCCCTCTCGGAGTTTAGCTACTGGGGACAGAATTGCTCTGGGCCTATAATTTGTAAGTTCTGTCAAGTTTCCACCTTTGTCCAAGGGTATAATGTGTGATATTTTCCAGATGGTTGGGACATATTGCTTTGTAATGGATCTATTAAGTATTTAGGATAAGAACTGGCTTCGGCTGCTATTTTTTTAAATTCTGCTGGTAGATTATCAGTTGAATTTGTAGTAAGTTTTGAGTTTTTTATGGGTTTTTCAAACACTGTTGTGCTATCTAGGTTTATAGTACTGCTTCAAATTATCCCTGATGTTACACCTTGTTCTGCAGTTTTTTGGCTGTTTGAATTATGCTGAGAGATTAGGAGGTTGTTGGGGCCTGTACATTGTTTAAAATACCTAATGTTGGGAGGGTAGTTAGAGGCAGTGAGAATGTTGCTGAAGGTATAGATGTTTTGAATGTATACTAATGCAATATAAATGCATCTCTCACAGGTTGTAGTGTTGGGTGGTAGGAGGAGAAGGCTGTCTGTGTACATGAGGCAATTGCTGCATTGCCCCAAGATGCCCAGATTCATCAGGTAAACAGGAGAAAACACCAGGAGCTGACCCTTAGACATGCCTGGATAGGTGTTTATTTATTACGTAGTAAAAACTGTTTTCCTCTAGACAAGTGAGGAAAGTTGAGTGCTGTAATAATTTGTAGCTTATTTAGTGCTTACAATGAGTTCTGAACAAGTGCTGAACTCAAAGAAACAGATTTGAGTGCTGAACCTAAAAAACTGGCTAGTTCTAAGAAACAAAATTAAGCTAGAAGGCTTCCCTCCAACACAGAAAGGCTTGGGGTCTCAGAAGCTTACAAACAGTCCTGGATACAGAAAATCTGTATCTGGACTGGACGACTTACAGAAAAAGCAGGAAACAAGCTTAGAACATTTTTTTTTGTAAAATGGAAAGGGGAAAGGAGAAGCAGAAACTAAGTGGGTTGGCCTTCTCAAATGTTCTCCCTGATTAGGTAGAATGAGGTAATGACACTAGACTGGGAGGAGTGTCCCAGGTCAAATTTACAGTAGGGGCAGGCAACTGCAAAGCCACCAAGTATAAAAACAGAACAAACAAACCCAACCAGCTAGACAAGTATATGCAGACAATAAAAGTGCTATAAATAACTCGTAAAAATAAGCAAAAAACGGGATACTTAATGTTATATATCACAGATCAGTTTGCTCAGTGCCTTTCCTCTGATTAGCTCAGTGTGAAATGGCATAAACACTCACAAGTTAACTTCTTAAGTAACAAAGTTTAAACCTGAAACAAGTTTAAAAAAAGCTTGAAAGAACCAATGAGGTGCTTACCCCAAGCCGTAGTCCAGGTAACCCCAATCAGCCAATGACCATAAACACTTCACTCTCACTGAAATGCTATACTGGCTTTGGCTAAACTAAGATGGCCTGGAACATGTGCTCAGACACACAGCCTCTACCAACAAACAACTAGGCCCAAAACACAAGCATAAAGGAGCAAGGAGACTCTAGAGAATGCTTTTAACTGCAAACAAATTATATGATACACTCCTTGGCAGGACATCAGAACAAAAAAACCCAACCAGATTCTTAACAATTGTAGGACATTTCTAGTTAATACCTTACACACAGTGAAACTAGCTAAAAAAGTATATGCAGACAATAAAAGTGCTATAAATAACTCGTAAAAAAAGCAAAAAAACAGGATATTTACTGTTATATATCACAGATCAGTTTGCTCAGTGCCCTTCCTCCGATTAGCTCAGTATGAAATGACTGTTGTAGTTAGGTATGTGGCTATTCCAAGGACTGCAGCCACAGTTGAGGAACATTTTCTGGGATTTATGCCTGTGAATGATACAACTGGGGCAGACTTATAGAAGCACTTCTTCAGACTCTACAAAATCATCAACTGGACATTAATAACTGTCGAGGACAAGGATACGACAATGGCAGCAACATGAAGGGTAAATGAGATGGAGTGCAGTCCCGGATAAAACAGATGAATTCAAGGGCTTTTTATATGTCATGTGCCTACCATAATTTAAATCTTATAGTTAGTGATGAAGCACATTCATCATTACAGGCAGTGTCATTCTTTGGATGTCTGCAAAACATTTACAGGCTCTGTTCAGCATCAATGAGATGATGGCAGATCTTGAAACGGCACATAAACATCACTGTGAAGCCACTGTCGGAGACTCGCTGGGAATGTAGGGCAGTCTCTGTCAAAGCAGTAAGATTTCAGTTGAAGGGAGTCATTGAAGGATTACAGGAGATAGGTGAAGCAGTACATACAAGTGATGCTGTAACATATCAACAAGCAGGGAGACTGTGCTTAGGACTTATGCCATACCAGTTCATTGTATGTTTAGTGGTTTGGTATGATGTGCTGACAGAGGTAAATCATGCAAACAAAGTTCTGCAGAGTCCATCTGTTGATATTTCGACATGTGTCAAAATTGCTGGCATCAACTATGGACCTGCCGAAGAATTACAGAGAGACAGGATTTCAACATGCCATGGGTGAAGCCTCCAAGATAGCGGAAGAACTGGATGTTGACACCACATTTCAAGAAAAGAGGCAAAGGAAAGTAAAGCAGTTCTTTGACTATGAAGGAGAAGTTGAGACTGTACAGGATCCACTGGTAAAACTAAGTGTAGAGTTCTTCAATGTGCTGCTGGACATGACAAGCCAATCATTTACTGACCAGTTTGAGCAGCTTTCAGAGTTTCATAAGCCTTTGGATTTTTATCAAACATTAAAGCCTTGAGTGATGTTGCAGAAGACACATTGCTCCAATACAAGGCTCTGAAAAAACAACTGACTGACAGGATAAGTGGCCATTGTGACATTGATGATGCTGACCTTGGACATGAACTAAAAAGCCTTTCTCTAATGATTGATAATGAATCATCACCACTGACTGTGTTAAATTTCCTCATTCACAACCACTTGCAAGACATCTACATAAATACTTATGTTTCACTGCGCATTTATTTGACTGCACCTGTTACAATGGTTACTACAGAACACAGCTTTTCTAAACTAAAACTCATAAAGAAATACCTGCATTCATCAATGAGTCAAGAGAGACTTTCAGGCTTAGCTGTGCTCTTAATTGAACATGAAGTGAGAGAAAGTTTATCACATGGCAGCCTCATTGAAGACTTTGTCCAGAAGAATATTTGTAAGATCCCAGTAAAACTGTAGGTATGTGCTCTTTTATAATGCTGTCAGGCAGTACATTTCAAGTAGCACCTTAGTGTGGTTTGTATGCTGTGTATTCGCTTTTTTTTTTTTTGCTTACTCCAACAAGTAGGACCATGAGGATGGAACTAGCAGGATGTTAAGCAAAGGCAGCTAGGAGCGGCAGGACTCATCGGGAGTGGCAGGACTCCTTGGGAGTGGCAGGACTTGTCAGGAGACTAGGACAGCTGGGAGCGGCAGGAGTCAGAAGCTGAAGAGATAAATGCACATTGAAGACGAATGACATTCTGGTCTTCACCTTTTTCTCTCTGGGTTTGAGCCTGTCTGTGTCAGACTCGGTAATCCCCATTGCTCTCTTGTGCATGGCTTTGAGTCTGCCTCAGGCTCAGTAATCCCCATGGCTCTCTTCTATTTCTTTGGGTTTGAGTCTGTCTGCCTCGGGCTCAGTAATCCCCATGCCTGTTTCTTTTGGTTTGAGTCTACCTTGCTGTAGTACAGGGATTTGTCCATAATGTCCGTAACATTGGTACTAAATACCATTTGGTGTGTGCACAGCTTTGTGGCAACCTTGCTGTGGTACAGGGGTTTCATAATGTAACATTGGTACTAAATGCCAGTCAGTGTGTGCATCTGTGAGTCACTACCTTGCTGTAGTACAGGGGTTTGTCATAATGTAACAATGGTACTAAATGCCAGTCAGTGTGTGTGTGTGTGCACCTCTGAGTGGCTACATTGCTATGGTACAGGGGTTTGTCATAATGTAACATTGGTACTAAATGCCAGTGTGTACATGCATCTGTGAGTCACTACCTTGCTGTGGTATAGGGGTTTGTCATAATGTAACATTGGCACTAAATGCCAGTGTGTACCTTGGCACATCAGTTCTTAATGATCTGAATGTAGTGACACTATAGTGGTTAAATGGTGCTGGATGAGCTTGACAGGGAAGGTTGTGCGATGGCAAGGTGGTCACACTTGATATTTTCCTGAGTAGGACTCCCAACTTGAACCTTGCTGAGGGCCCCCAAAATGCTAGCACCATCCCTGGCTAAAAGGTCAGGGTTCACTTCTCTTCTGAGTCTATGGAGAACACTTCTTTTAACTTATTAGTTTTATGAACTCATGAAGAAAACCCTTAGTGTGACAGTCCAAACAGATGGCTGATACTTTGCCACTTCATACATTATGGTCTTGTAGATGAGTGACATGATTACCAGACTTCTCGGTTCAGTCATATGTTTTGTTCCTTGTCTGTTACTGTAGTGCATTTTTCTTTGCCACATAAAAATTTCTTTTCTACTATGCTACCTTCAGTACTTTCAGACAAGTGTCACAGGTACCATCAGCATCTTCATGTATATAACAGTAGCTGAATCAGCCAGCCATTCTCTGCACAAAGGCAGCCTAAAATGTGAGATACAATTCAGTCAGAAGATACTTGAAGCCAGAGGCGTTAGGGTGTACTGCATAGAATATGTATTACTTTTTCACCTTCTTTTCCCCATTTCTTTCTTTTTCGCTTTTCTTGCTTCTTTTAGAATGACCCCCAAGTGCCACTGTTCCACATCTGCAGGTAGCCACATCCTGGGTTGGCAAACTCCCTTCACTTACTTGATTATTTATTTATGTTTGTTGACCACGATAGTCCAGCTAGGCAAGAAAAGCCCCTATTCATTGAAGGCTCAGGGAGAAACGTTCCAAACAATGAGAATAAAAATGCACACGTTAATGTTCTAGTACATGGAGTTTTAAGGCAAACACTACAATAAAAATAAAACAACACACGGTCATATTCTAATATTTAGAGTTCTAATGAAATACTGCATTAAGAAAAGAAACAATAAATAAATAAGGTAACCTGGTCACCAACACGATAAACAACCTTGAAATTAGACAGTATGATGACTCAGAAGGTAAAACAATAAAGCATAGAACCGAAGCTGCCACAGGAAACAGAAGTTTAATCCACAAGCCACAAACAGTTCACATTCCTTAGTATGCTTAATAGTGCATTTGTTTCCTTTTTTACCTGTATGTCATATATATGTTCGTATATTCTCCTTTTTAGTTTCCTTTCTGTTTTTCCAACATAAAAACCTTGGCATGAATTACACAATGCCAGGTATACCAAGCCTTTAGAATCACAATTATTAAAGTCCCTACTTTCTAACTTTATGTTTCTACTTTCTATAAAAACGTCTTCTTTGTTTATAACATAGGTACATTGCGAACAATGACCACATTTAAATGTTCCCTTCTTTATTCTTTTATTAGAATATCGGGTATCTGTATTACCTTCCAATAGTTTTTTGAGGTTATTGGAATTTTTGTATACTACTTTTAAATTACTTTTCGAAATGTTGTCCAAATTAGTGAAAGCTATGAATCTATTCCATTCATTTTCAACTATTTCTCTCACTATCCTTGAACTGGCATTGTACTCTAATACCAATGCATTACTGAAATTCTCATCCACATTTTTTGTATTTACTTCCTTCTCAGTAGCATCTATACCCAATATAGGTTTAAATTTACTCTTCCTACCTTTCATCACCTCTATCTCTGTCTTTTCTATTAACCAGTCAGGATAACTTCTATTCTTAAACATTTTTCTAAGAACATTCATTTTTTCCCTAACCCTAACTCATGTAACCCGCCCTAACCCTCACATCCACACAACTGCACACATACCTAACCCACGCCCCAACCCTAACTCACCTAACACGCCCTAATACTCACATCCACACAATCTCACACTTACCTGAACCCGACCCATAACTTTCCTCCACAGCACTGAAAATACCGAAGCAGCAGAAACGGACAACCAAATTCTTTCCCTAGGAAAAAAATTGGGTTTCTGTTGCTTCGATATTTTAAGCTTTTGCTTACATAAGTTCGATCAATCACCGTTCGCATTTTTAAGCGTTCGGTGATCTAATACAGACCCTAAAAAAAAAAAAAAAAAAAAAAGCAAGAGGAAGGGAGATGTTTTTTGTTAGAGAGAGTCAGGACAGACAAAATAAAAGGATAATCCCCTGCCTCTCTGGCAGGCAAGCACTGTTTCTATGACACCCTTGGATAACATCTGTTCCAAAAACAGTGGAAATGGTGATATTTGGTTTACTGGGCAAGGAGGAATCTCCTGAAAAAAGGTAAGGAGTCTCACTGCCAGCAGTACCCCTGTTTAATGACTTTCAAACCCATTAATTTGACATCTGTTGCCAGAGAAAAATAAGTAGACTCAGCAAAATGGAGGGATAAACAGGGTGGAATTGGGGAACCTGAAGGTGCAAATAACCATTCTGACATTTTGGACAGTCCTTGATTTTGAGAGGCTATCCCATTCTTTTGGGATCATATTTGCCATTGCATTTTTAAAATCCTGTTTATCAGCATATTGCTATATAAACTACTTTTGATAGACAGCTGAGGTGGAATAAAACTTTTACTTTGTTTAAAAAAGGAGGTGGAATAAAACTTTTATTTTGTTTAAAAAACAAAGGGTGGAAGATCAGTGTCATCTCTTGAATCAATTTTCTTCTCTTATCAATCAACTGCAAAATGGTCAAAAGGGACCTTGTTGTCTAGGGAAGAATTTAAAATTTCAGTCTTAACTTCTGGCATATTTGAAGAAAGTAACTAAGCAAATCTTTTTATAACTGACCCAGAACCAACAGCTCTGGAAACAGGGTAAGTAGCATCGCAGGAACACGTTAAGGAATGTTTAAATACACGACAATTAGATAAAATACAGGAATTCAAGGAATTATTTACCTCAGAAGAAGGAAGGTTTGCAGTTAATTCTTTCATGTTCTCAAAAGATAGAAGTAAAAACTTTAACACGTGAGCCTGTCAGTTTAAAAGATTACACTTTATTTCCAAATATGTAATAAGCTTTTCTATCCTCGCCAAGGTGTGTGGGGGGGTTAACTTTAGCAATCTGTTTAAAAGAAGCAGTTTTAGATAATGAAATCGCTGTAGTGGGAGTTTTATGTTTTTAAAACATACATTTGTGAGTCTAAGGTACCTTCTATAACCTGTCAGAGTTCCTAAGAACAGGAGATTGACTATCATGTAAACTATAAGGTGTTTGGAAAGCATTCTCCAGAGCAGACAAAACAAGAGGCACAGCTGCAGGCTGAGGAATATCCAGTTGTAACAAATCATAACATATTTTCTGGGCAATAAGAATATAATTCTGCTGTCACTGAACAACTTTCATTTTAGATAAAGAGGTAGAAGGGAGAATGGGAGATCTCAATTCTGAGAGATCTGGTTTACCCATCAAAGAATCCCCCTCCTTACAAGCCCCAAAATAGGAATCAGAACAGATAAAGGGTGTAGATTCTGAGTACAGACTGATCTGAGGTACGAATGAATTTTTCTCATGTGAAGTCTGACCAAGGGAATCTTAAGAATCATAGATTCCATGTATCCTAGAATCCTAAGAAATTCCTTGACAGATAATAGATTTTGACTGGAAAATCTCAAGAAGATCTTTTGGTACATCTCTACTTTAGAGGAAGAAAAACTTGGAAAACATTCTCCATAGCAGATAAAGCAGGAGGTACAGCTGCAGGTGTAAGAATATTTGCTTGTAACAAATCATAAAACATTTGCTAAGCAATAGCACTATCATTCTGCTCCCATTGAAAACTTTTTTTTAATTTTATATTAGGTTTCAGAAAAAGAAATGTCTTCTGGAAGGAAATATGAAGCTACATTTTCCTCAGAATCAGAGTCTTCAGCTTGTGAAGAAAGCCCTGAGGCAAGATATTCTCTTTCAAATCTCTACTCTTCTGACTGAAAATCAGTGTCAGAAAGACTTTTCTTATGAGAAGGGTACATACACAGGAGCAGGAGTTGGCTATCAAGTAAACTATAACCTGTCAAACTGAAAAAGAGCAGATAAAACAGAAGATACAGCTTCAGATTGTAGAATATCCATCTTTAATAAACCATAATACTTTTACTTTTATTGAGAAATTCAAGTATCATTTTGTGTCTACTGAAACACCTCTTTCATTCTAATTAACGTTTTAGAAAAAGATAGGCCTTCTGGAGAGAAATCTAAAGCAGCACTTTTCTCATAATCAGAATCTTTAGTTTGTGAAAAAAAACTGAACCACAAATTCCTGTCTCTAATCCCTGCTCATCTGACTGAATATCAGAGTAAGAAAGAGAGGGAACTCTTTTTTTCTAAAAAAGAATTACACAAAGTGAAACAATAAATTAATGCCTATGCAAATCCTAGAAAATCTTCCCTGTCCATAGAAACAGATATAGAAGTCATATGCTTAACTTTTCATTTTCTTTTCCTGAGTGATATACTGGAAAAAGATCAAATTAAAGCAGGCTCCCTTTCCTGGCTATGCAGAAGACCTTCACCTGCCCCTTCCCCCAAGACCAACAAGAGTGGATTTCCCCTGCCAACAAAGGGCATCCCTACTGCCACATAGGATGTGTCTAGCCCCTGACCCAGAAGTAGCAGCTCTAGACACAGTGTCAGCAGCATCACAGAAACACTTTCTTTAAGAAATGTTAACTACATGAGAAGCAGATAAAACAGAGGCATTCAATGAATTCTTTACCTCAGAAGAAGGAAAGTTTACAGTAAACTTTCTCATGTTCTCAAACATCTGGACTGGCTATACATCAGAAAATCTCTGTGTTTGAACTCTGGTGTAAGAGAACGTTTGAGCATTCCAGGGGAAAATGATGAGCAGTCCAAGAAATCAAGTCTGGACACAGCAGAATCATTCATCAGCAGCTGAGGCATAGAAGGTGCCAACCTGACACTCAAAGACTCTCTAACAACTTTTTTTCTTCTTCTTGTGGATGAGGGATTGTAAAACTGAGGAGACTGGTAACTGTTCTACTGGTCTAGCCAAGAAGGAGTCATTAAAGATGGGTAGCGGAGTCTGTAGAAGCTGTTAAACCTTATGACAGCCAAAAAAGTGGTTTTGAGGTTAAAAAAAAAAAAACACTGTCAGTCCCCAAAAGCACCAAGTCATGACAGTAATACATAAATTCTATAACTAAATATAAAAGAAATAAAAAAATAGATTTTAGCACAAACACAAGCATTCACAGACACAGAAGCGAAATCCCACAGAATAATATAACAGTCCAAGCACTATGTTTCCTAGCAAAAAATACTAAATTCACAGACAAAAAGCACTAGTTTTCCTCAAAAGAATAAAATAGTGGAAGGTTTTCATGAGCAAGTAACTTATCTGCCCAGTCTTGAATGATTGCTAGCTGATCATTAGTTCCACAAAGCCTGTAGGAGTGCACTTTGGAAGCAGGGAAGCTATGAAGCTTTTTGAGACTCTAATTGCCTTTTATTTGGAGCTGTGCTCTAGCTCCTGGCAGTTAGGATGCATGGAAGGTTCCCAAAAGCTTTGAAAAGCTGGCTTGCTGTTTACATCCTGCCTCCTAAGGAATTTGCATGAAGACTAAGAAGCAACTGTTAGAAACAAAATTGGAATAACCAATCAGGTCAAGATGGGGAAGAAGTATGACAAGGCTGTATGTTTTCACCCTACTTACTCAGTTTCTGTACTGCACATATGTGGAATGTTGGGTTACATGAATTAGATACTAGAAACAAATTTGCCAGAAGAAATAACTTCCAATATGCCAGTGATAGCACTCTGATGGCTGTAAGTGAAGAAGAGTTAGAGTCTGTTGATGACATTGAAAGTGGAAAGAGCAAAAGACAGGTATTTCTCAACATAAAAAAATAAAGTTATAACATGTAGACCTGTCAATTCTTTGCAGATAGATGAGAAAATAGTGATTTTATCTTTCTGAGTTCACAGTGCTCTTCAAGTGATAACTGCAGCTATGAAAGTAAAAGATGCTTGGATTCTGGAAGGAAAGTTATGGTAAATTGGAATAAAATTCAGTAAAAGTCCTTATAGCCAAAGTTATGTTTTTTCAAGTAATAGCATATGGTTGTGAAAGTTGGACTGACTATGAATCAGAAAATCTATGTTTTTGATCTGTGGTGTAAGAGAAAACTTTTAAGCATTCCTTGTACTGCAAGAAGATCAAATCAGTCAATAAATAAATCCTGACTACTCACTGAACCCCTGGTAGTAAAACTAAAACTCAAATAAAACTCAAATCCTTTGGTCCACATAATGCATAGGCAGGATTCATTAAAGGACACTAGTGCTGCAAAAAAACTGAAGGTAAATGAAGAAAGGTAGGTACAGGCTATGATTGAACACTGCAGGGGACAGTCGGCTACCAACAGAGGCCTATCACTTTCTCATTTTTTCTGCATGCCACATTCCCATTTGGGGTGTGATGAAAGGAGATACTGTCAGCACAGCTAGCTGGAATTGTGTAAATAATTATATGCCATTGGTGACTATGGAAATGATTTATATAAGATGCTTGTGTTACAAATGTATTAGAAATGTATGTCATGTATATTAAATTGCTTTGCACAGATGATTGTGTTGAAAAGGTATTTGTAAAAGTGGTGTGTTTAAAATGCATCCACAGTGTGCCCTACTGGTGGGAAATGGGATACAGGAGATTAACATCAGTCTAGTAAATGTTAGAAAAATATCTGAAATTAAATTACTTTATAGGAGGGAATAAAGAGGCTTCTTCTCAAGTTTTCAATGCAGCTAGAGACACCGTCTGTTCTAGGAAGCTTTATGTATTGTCTTTGGAGTGAACTAATTGCTACTTTTGAAGTATGAAGGGATACAATTGTTTTTATGACTTCCAGCATCTGCCAAACATCTGAGGAAAAGCCCTTGTTTGTATATTCTTACAGTAGATGCTAAATGCTGCAAGCTTATAGCAATGGGGGTTTTGGCTTGTGAACTAGAAGCCAGATAACCAGAAATGATGTCATTCTGCAAGCTATCTCACCAGTAATATTTTAGATATTAATTTGAGAAGTCGCTTAGTGAGACAGGGCATTCTGTATTCTGTCTTGGACCTGACAACAACAATAGGTACCATTCACCACATCTGCCTTGCTCTATTAGTAAGTTACTACAGTATAGTAATTCTCTTAGATACAGTTAGGAATATAGCAAAGCTTAGTTTAGATATTATTTTTCTTTATTAATTTGAGACTGCCCTTCAATGTTGTTTTAAATATTTCCTGTGGTTTTGAACTCTGATGTCACTGTGAATATATATTTAGTATTGTCTTGTTCTTTATTATTTATTATTAAATATATTTAAACCTTACAAACCTTATAAAATTGCCATCATATGTGAAAGATGTTTTTGAATTTTTAACAAAAGTTTATCAAGTTATATGGGATGAGGAAATGTTTTTCATAGTTATAGACGCAGTAAGTCTCTATACTAGTATTAAACATCTTGATGGTATTAGAGCTATGAAACATTTTTTAGGTGAAAGTCCTTTGGCTGAATATATTACAGAATTAATGTTGATGTGCCTTCAAAATAACATATTTGAATTTGATGGTCAATTATATAGGCAAAAACAAGGAACAGCTATGGGGGCTCCATTCGCCCCTTGTTATGCCAATATATTTATGGGCTTGTTTGAGCAACAGTATATCTATACTAATGAATTTTTTTGTACATATGTAATTCAATATTATAGATACATAGATGATCTCATTTTTATTTGTAAAGGTGGGTATAAGTTAGTGGATCAATTTATTGCTCAAATTAATGCAAATAATATAGGAATAAGATTTGATGGATTACAAAAAGGTAAAAAAGTACATTTTTTAGATGTGGAATTAATAGGGGATAGTTATCAACGTAAGGTAAATTCTAAAATATATAGGAAATTCCCTAATAGTAATAATATATTACATGGTGAAAGTTTTCACCCAGGGCATACTATGAAATCTATTCCATATACAGAATTTAATAGAATTAAAAGATTATGTAGTGATAATAGAAGTAGAAATGTGGAATTAGAAAATAGTTTTTTGAGATTCAAAGAGAGAGGATATGATGAAATGAATTTGAGAGAGAGTTTGTATAAAGTATTAAATAGTAAGTCGGCTAAATATAATTGGATATGTCATAATAATAACAAAAAAAGGGAGCAAGATAAAAGTATATATTTTACTACTACTTATTCAGTAATAACAGAAGAAATTATAGATATGATCAAATCCAGCTGGAATATTATAAACAAAGAAGTAGATTGTTTACAGCATAAGAAATTATTATTTTCTTTTAACAGGGGAAGAAATATTAAAGATTTTATTGTACATAGTAGGTTTCATAGACCGAAATTAGAAATAATAAGGGGACAAAAAGAAAAAGGCACAATAGTATGTGGGAAGTGTAGTATCTGTAGTTTTGTTACCCAAAGGTTTGATAAAATTAATGATAAAAACTTTGAAACAAATGAAAGTTTTACTTGTAACAGTGAGAAAGTTATATATTCAATTAAATGTACTTGCAATAAATTCTATATAGGGGAGACCAAAAGAAGTTTCTCTTGTAGAATAAAAGAACATGTAAGGGATGTTAAGAACTATAAACTATCTAGCCCTATAGCTGTACATTTTAATGAAGTACATAAGGGAAGTTTGGAGGGTTTTCAGGCTACAATTTTAGACAATGTGATATGTAAAAAGTTCATGACAGATGAACAGGTTAAACAATTGTTGAGAAAAAAAGAAGAATTTTTGATTTTAAAATTTAATACTATGTTCCCTGTGGGCTTGAATCAAGAATGCTTCTGGAAAAGTTTTGTATAATTGTATTAGTGGAAGTGTCAGTTTTTAACAAGATCTGGTTTAAAGTGTTATATAAGTTATTAACTTATTACTCAATTAAGTGCTGATGTATATAAACTGGGAGTTTTTCCTTATTTGATGTACTCTGTTAAAGGCTTGTTGGCCGAGGCGCTAGAGATTTTTACCTTTGCTGTTTTGGTAATAAATTTCCTTCTTTGGAGTTGCTGGATTGCTGCTGTGGTTTTTACAATATTTAAACCTTACATTGTGTCTGATCTGTGTACAGATATTTAAGTTTTGAGAGTACTTGCATATTTATTTGGTGACACTGTGTGGGCCACTCCTAATAGCCTTGCTCTTGGTCAACCTACCATTTGTATTAGTATTAATATTACACAGTAAAATTGGACACCCTTTGTTAAAGGCCTTAAAGTAGCTGATAAGGCATTCTGGTGGCAGTGGTAACTACCTTATAGTCTGGGCAGAAGGGGAGTATAGCTAGTAAACCTGTGCCAGCCTTTCCCAGGTGTGTGTGTGTGTGTGTGTGTGTGTGTGTGTGTGTGTGTGTGTGTGTGTGTGTGTGTGTGCGCGCGCGTGTGTGTGAAAACAAATCTCCATGAGTGTCAGTGTCAGCTACTTAAGCAGGGACACAAAGCACTGGCTGGACAGAGGTACTTGGCTTGGAACCCTGATTAAGGACTCAACTCTATAGCTGTGCCAGTGGGTAGTCTTGTTGGGGATCTAGAGAAAGAGGGAGAAACCAGCCCCAGACTGACTGTGGTGTCTGTGTGCTCTTATGGGAAATAGCACTTGATGCAGAGAGGTACATCTGGAAATACTGTGTGTGTACCTGTTATACTATCAGTGAACGTCCCCCACTGTTGCCAGTGGTGAGTATTGAGGCTCCTTGATTACTGGTGCAGTGGAGGGTCATCACATTTGGTGGGCAGTGGTGGGATATCCACACCACAGGGGGCACTACTTGCTAGCAAAGCCTTCTGTAGATCAGGATCTCCTAAATCAGGTAGCTGACCTGGTACTCCCATTACTGGGTACTTTCAGCATTACTGTCTTTTGGGATGGTAACAATCCAAAGAGTCAATTTATGGGTTGGACGCTCTACAAAATGGAATATTTATATGTTAAAGGCTCAGTAACAGAATAGTTAGAACTACGTACAAATACAAAACAAAAAAATAATTTGCTCATCTATGTCACAGAAACACTGCAAGCACATAGGAGCATGGAATTGTGTCAATTGAGGGTTCATCACATTTGAAGTGAAATATGAAGTCATCAAACTTTTTTACTTTTTTTATGGTTTAATTATAATAAATTCAAGGTCATGCAACCTCCAGGGTATGTGAATACTATGTTATACTTTATTCCCCCATCTCAGAGCTTGTGCAGAATCAAAATATATTTAGAGTTGTGGGGATTATGATGTTACAGCCCTTCACATCATTGTGTGTGTGAGGGGGTACCCTGCAATTAAAACACTTTTAATAAAGATTGTGTGATTTTGTGTACTTAATTGTGCCGATTATTTTTCAAAATATCATGGGTCTTGAGGAACTCTTAGTTAATACACTGCCAAGTACCCCCCCCCCCACACACACACACACACACATGAAAAATGAAATGCCATGATACTGTGCTGTATGAATTAGAACCATTCCAGTGAATAAACATACACACACACGCACACACACACACACACACACACACACACACACACACACACACACACACACATGATGTTTAGCCATGTGCACTGTGAGAAACAGTGCAAAGACCAGTGCCGTGTAGGGAGGAAGTGATTCTGAGACACGAATATGGCAGTCGCATTAAGGAAAAAATAGCAATGTATGGGGAGTATGCAAATGGTTACATAATGACATGTAAATGAGGGTGTACATGCAAATATTGGACAAGAGATATGCAAGTTATACCATCAAACACAGAAGAGCAATTCAGAAATGTATAAAGCAGGTGCACAGTGCAGTAGTGATCACCTATTCTGAACACTAGGAATAGCCAGTCAACAGGACACCAGTATGAATGTGATAGTGGTAGCAATACCACAGAAGTATGTGTTAGTGGCTGCTCTCAGAGCCATGCCCACAATGTGGCACACTTTAACCCTCCAGACCAGCAAAGATGGTACCTTCACCATCTATTGTACCACCACCAGGTTGACCAGCAGATTATGGCCCACGTCCGTGTGGATAGGGATACCAAAACTGAGCTTGTAAAATTTCATTACCTCCATGTAGAATCAAGGCAGATGTGCAGACTCCCTATCTCAGCTGACACTATTTATTTATTTATTTTATTTTACATTTGTTGACCGGGCTAGTCTAACTGGAATTAGATCCATTTTCAGTAGAGGCCCGGGGAGAAAAGCTCCAGCACAGTTAATATTATACAGTAAAAAATAATAAGTTCAAAGTAGTAAAATAGCTCTAAGCAGTTACAGCCATATATAGATAAAAAAATTATAAGTTCAGACTAGTAAAATAGCTCTAAGCAGTTACAACCATATACAGGCACACTATATGACTGTAATAATTGTCACAAATTCAAAGAATTATAATGATAATTAAAAAAGGGTCTAAACAGATTACATAGATACAGATAAGGTACAGTTGTCATTTCAAGCATACTTAGCTCATGCTGAGGTGATATGGAATGCAATAGAAATAAGAATAAATTAGTAGTTTTCTAGTGGAAACAGGATAACCAAGAGTATATACTGGTGATAAATTATATAAATGTATCATATGATACAGTAAGATGAAGATATATAGGAAGCAGCAAGAGTATGTAAGTAGGTGGAGTATACACTTGTTATGAGCAGAGAAGCCATTTAGTCAGGGTTGGTGCAAGGACAAAGCCAGTGAGAATTGAGAAATTGTTTTATTTTTAGTTTAAAGAGCCTAGTGGAGGTCAGAGATAGGAGTTCAGAGGGAAGTCTGTTCCAGTGTTTGCCTACGGAGTTAGACACTAAAGTATGTGTAAAGCTTTAACCATTCTAGCTACAGGGACTTTTTAGCAAACTCCAGAGGACATGCTAGGCACTGCAATGGTTTCAGCTTTGCAGATCCTGTATAAGTTCTTTGACATTATGCTGCATTACATAGGGGAGCATATATAGTTCCCACGAACTAGCGAGGAGACAATGTTTAGTTGTATAAGTAGACTTACTTTAACAGTAGATGTTTGATTGAATAAATCACTGTTGCAGTAGCATAAAGCTATATGAGATGTATCCTGCCATGAATATTAGATATCCAGTCAGTATACAAAAAGGTTTGTGTGTCTTTCTCGCTCACCATAAGTCCATTGAAGTAAGAGAGCTTGCTTGTATAAAAAGGGACATACGGGCACCAAAATCCAGTGCTTTCTTGTCCTTAACAAGGGAGAATTTCAATAAGTCCAGACCTGAAAAATGAAACCGTATAACCTTATGTCATGCCAGAAACAGGAGAAAAAGTTGATTGGGATCCCAACTCAGTCAGGGAGAGTAGCCTAGAGAACTGCCTATATATATATATATATATATATATATATATATATGTATATATATGTATATATACATATATATATATATATATATATATATATATATATATATATATATATGTATGGATTCACTTCAGATGATCGAGTTTCCAAAATCTCGAAACTCATATGATCGAGACCATATGTTCGAGTTTTCAGAAACTCGAACATCAGAAGTGAACCCAAAAAAAACACATTTTCAGACGTTTTTGCAGGGGGGCAAGCCCTCCTGCACCTCCCACACCCCCCCCACTTAAATATACTAACTCCGAGATCATGCTATAGTGGGTAAAAGGGAAATCTCCCATTCTGCGCTTCTACAGACACTACGGAACGGGAGATTCCCCTGTTCCCCACTGTAGCGCAATCACAGAGTTAGTATATTTAAGTAGCAGGAGTGCAGAGGGCTTGCCCCCCTGCAGAATCCCTCACTTAACATATTCACATATTCACTACACTTATTTAACCCCCCCTTCAGATATTCGAGTTTCTGAAAACTCGATCATATGGTCTCCACCATATGAGTTTTGAGATTTCAGAAACTCGATCATCTGAAGTGAACCCATATATATATATATATATATATATATATATATATATATATATATATATATATTTATTTCTAAATTTCAAAGTTTCAAAACTTTGAATTTCTTATGGTTGAGACCATAAGATCGAAGTTTTGAAACTTCAAACCGTTTAAATGGAGATTGCCATATAGCACAGAATGGTATATTCACCGTTTTCTTCACTGTAGTGCAATATTGGAGTTAGGGTGGCCACGGTGGTGCAGCAGTTAGTGTTGCCACCTCACAGCAAGATTTTCTCCAGTTCGATCCTCAGCTGGGGTGCCTTCTGTGCCGAGTCTGCATGTCCTCCATGTGGTCGCGTAGGTTTCCTCCGGGTGCTCCGGTTTCCTCCCACATCCCAAAGGCATGCTGTAGGTGGATTGGACACTCTAAATTGGCCCTAGTTGTGTGTGTGTGTGTGCATGTGTGTGCCTTCTGTGGAAGTTTGGGCATTGGGCTGGCACCTCGACACCGTAAAACTCCATTGCCAATCGTGAGCGGACAGGTGATCTGCTGTGGCGACCCCTAACCGGGAAAAGCCGAAAGAAGTGCAATATTGGAGTTAGCATATTTAATTAGCAGGGGGTGTGGGGGTGCAGGACGTGTAAAAAAAGATTTTTTGTTTTATTTACATTTTGAAGTTTCAAAACTTTGACCTTATGGTCTTGACAATAAGAAATTTGAAGTTTTGAAACTTCGAAATTTAGACATAGACCTGTATATATATATATATATATATATATATATATATATATATATATATATATGTGTGTGTGTGTGTGTGTGTGTGTGTGTGCGTGTCTTTGTGTGTGTGTGTGTGTGTGGTTTCCCTTGAGAAAGTCAACATAACATTGGCTTGCACAATGGTGAAGCCAGATTGTTTATAGTTCACATAAGTGAATGCACAGAACATGAAGACATGCAATATCGAGTAAGTTTCACAGGAAGCAAGACACTCTTCCTGCTGTATAACTGTGAAACGCACCCTGTGCATTTGAGATTGACAGTCCCTCAAGTACAAAAATATGGCCTTTCTCTGAGGATTGTGTGATCTCAGAGTTAGCATATATATATATATATATATATATATATATATATATATATATATATATATATATAAAATTGGCAGGAGGTGTGGGGGACAAAGCCACCCCCCATGTGGGAGGTGCAAGGGAGGCTTGACTCCCTTCAAAAAAGATGTTATTTTGATGGGTCTGTTTTCAGTGGTGTAGAGCAAGAATAGTATCTTGCCTGCTGTAGATGTATTTGGAATTAAGAGTCTCAATGTTCTGCTTTGCTAATGTGCAAGTCAATGTTACAATGACATTCTGAATGGCATATATATATATATATATATATATATATATATATATATATATATATATGTATGGGATTGGTACTGATCCCCGAAGGAACTTTTCACCGAAGCACAAATAGCCGGGCATACTTCCGCTAAAGTACTTTTTACCGAAAAAGCACTTTTGCTGAAGTATCACTGCAGATAGAGGGAGTTGTGGGGGAATGACTGTTGCGGAGATCGTACTATGGTGCGGATAAGGGAATATTCCCTTTTCTTCACTGTAGTGCGATCTCGGAGCGAGAATATTAAAGTAGGGGGGTGTGGGGGTGCAGGAGGCTTGCCCCCCTGAATAAAAGTAGATTTATTGTTTTTTTTTTTTTTTTTTTTTAACACACTTTAACGAAAGCGCTTTTCTGGTGAAAGCACTTTCGTTAAAGTGTGTTCGGTGTTTGTGGATTCGGACTATTGAACTTTCATTCAATAGCCTTAGAGCCATATGTATATATGAACAAAATGGTTTAAAAGGTTACACAGACCAGGCAGGACAACAGTCTTAACTGTGTAATACCTTTAACCTCCAGCAATGGAGGTCCATGGAATATGGGCAATGAACCCCTTAAGGACGGACCAGAATTTCTGCTACATGGCTTCTGAGTACTCATGCTGTTTTACTTTTTAAGTCTTTATTGGTACATTTAGGCCAATAAAGTCAAGCCCTCTAGCTATAGCTATAGACATGCCATGTTTTGAACTTTTCCTGACTTTGTCAGCACAGTATAACTGCCTTATATGGCTATACTTTAGAGACACAGATCTTAGAACCAAATCTGATTACCATACATTACTGTGTCTGCAGAATATCCCCAATAACATTCAAACCTATAGGTAAAAACATCATACTGACAAAACATTCGGTTCAAACTGCAAGAAAGGCCCAGTCATGCTAGATTCTTCATTCTGTATTACCCTCAAAACACATGTAGTGGAGGCCCATTAGATATATACAAATGACTTAATTCTAAAAAAAAAAAAACTTTATGTTCAGCATTGCTAACACATTTTAGTTAGCTTACTTGCTGAACATAACAACTGTTGCTGTTAAAGCTTTAAAGCTTTTAGTTTAAAAAGAAGTGTTTAAATACAGTGTGACTACTTCAACTGTACACCTACCACTTGTACATATGAGTATGGATTGATGAAGCTAATATATTTAAATTATTTATTTATTTGTAAGTAGAGACACCTTTCATTATTTAAAACTAAATAAATTTAGCATTTGGTGATCCTCTGCACAGCGCAACAATTTTCTTCTCATTGTCTTTTACAGTTTTCTTCTCATTGCCTTCCTTCATTGGAAAGACAAAGAACAAATAGACCTTGAATATTAAATTGTACAGTGGAGAGCTGTGGGCTGCTATAGATGGTCATGGTAATGTGAGGTATTTTTTTTTAAATCCTGGTAGGCAATCAGATATAATATTGATAACTGCAAGCTAGGAGGACTACAGGCTGGCTGACTTTTAAAATGAGCAAATGACAAACTGCTTTCAAACACAGCCAGACTTTATACCCTTTGGATTATGCATGATGATGCAAAAACAGTCATTCTAGCTACTTCTAGCTACTTTCTAAGTATGCAAGAAAACTCTGACTGTGGGCCTTTTTCCTCATTATTTTTGGAATTTTCTTTGATTCTTGTGCTAAGAATTTGAAAGGTATTATCTTTTATTACAATCCAATGAGGAGAACACAGCAAAGTGACTATACCTCCTGGGTGGGGATGGAGGTTGTCAATGGATAAAAGCAACATACTCTCTTATTTGCTTAGTTTATATAGTCTGGCTATACTAGACTAATGTGCATTAATGTGAAATAAGTTTTATTTTTACAGTTCAAACATCTGAGGTGTATACAGTCTGTGACATCTCCACTCTGGAGCAGTAATCTAGGAACCTGAATCCTCACCACTGACACTGGAGCGGGACATTCACTTGGAATACAAATGGATGCACATGGTATTTCCAAATGCAAACCTCTATGCATCAAGCACAATTTCTCTTAAGAGCACACAGGGAACATGCTCAGTCCAGGGGCTGGTTCCCCTCTTTCTCTCTCTGGACCCCAAATAAGAATCCCCAGTGGCACAGCTTTAGAGTTAAGTCCATAGCTGGGGTTCCAAGCCAAGTCCTCCAGCACCATCTCTGTGAAACCAGTGACTTGTGTCCCTGCTCTACCAACTTTACCAAGACTATAGGGTAGATTTATTGCCAGTCGGTAACTATAAGGCTCTTAAAAGGGTATCCAATTATACTGAGTGAAGTTAATATTAATACAAATAATAAAAAATAATACAAATGGTAATGTTAACCAAACAGCCAGGCTTTCAGGAGTGGCCACAGTTATTATCAAATAAATATATGCAAAAACTCTCAAAGCTTAAATATTTTCTAAAAGAAACAGCCACAATGAAAAGTTTAAATATACTTAATAATAAATAAAAGGACATGAAAATACTAAATATCTATTTACAATAAACACAAGAGTTTCAGTCATAAGAAATATTAAAATAACACAGACAAATAGATTCACACAGATACAGAAAAACTGCACTTAACTAATCTCAGTATATTTTCCTGACTAATCTAAAGAGTTACTATTTCCTGGTTCACTTACTAGAGCAAGGCAAGCTGAAGTAATTGAGGGAACTTTCTATGTCAGGTTCCAAGAAACAGAATGCCCAGTCTGATTTCTCAGTATAATATCTAAATATTAATTCTGGGATAGCTTACAGAATGACATCACATCTGGTCATCTGACTCTGTTTTCCCACACTGTCACTAACACTAGAAGCTGCCACAATTTTAGCACCTATGTGTTACCATGCACACAGATCGACAGAGCTTTGGTCAGATCTGCTGCAGCTCCTGGAAGACATAAAACAATTTCAAACCTCTACTCCTCCTACAGAGCTACAAACCAGGCTTCTCACAGACATTTAATTTCTGACTGCAATCAGAACTGTAAGATACAATCTTTATGGCCTAATTTAATTCCAGCTATTTTTCAAAGTTAGCTGGGACTGAGCATAACCTCTTCTCTTCCAGTATCCTCTGTTACAATATAAACATTTAAACAGTTACATTAATGCATGGACATTTCTTTTCTTTCCAGCAAGGCACACTGTTGATACATTTTTAAAATAAGCAGCATTACAAATACATTTCCAGCACAAGCATCTGTACAAATTCAGTTTGATATACAATTGACATACAATTCTTTACAAAATTCCAGCTAGCTGAACTGGCATATGTTACACATCCACTGCCCTACTTCTCCTGGCATAGCTGGCAGTATCTCCTTCATTATAACAGCAGTGGATTGTTTAGAAAACCAAGCATAATGCCCATAAACATTTGGGTACCAGCCATACTTCTCAACCTAGAAACATCAAAAATCTGGACAAAGGCCCATGAAAAATAGGTAAAAATCTGTGTGCCGATTAACATGAAATTTACATACATAATTATGCAACCCCGCCTACTCCAATGGGATTGTGGGATATCAACTTTCAAATGCCAACTGAAGAACAGACAACCAAAATATGGCCCCAGACTCAGACCCTGTAGTAAATGGTAACCATTTTTTTAAATGTGTAGCAATGATGTTCACTGGGAAGGGAGAAGATGATGAACCTTAGGATTCTGTTTTTGGTGACTTGCAGTATATGGGTTTTATGGTAAAAGTAGGGTATTTAATGGTAGGCAATATTCTAATCTTAGCAAAAGAATATTATAGTTTGCTAGGACCTCCAAAAGTCATTCTCCATGGCCTACTGATTGTAGCTACAGTTTGTGCCGCCCGGGGCTGTCTTTGAGTTTGCTGCCCTTTCCCCTTCATAAAATCATGGTTGAATGGGGCCTCCGCAATATACAGTCCTCCCCCCTGCTACCATTCCAATGTACCATTACTTGGCTATTTCTCCCCATTTACCATAAACACTGTATTGTGTATACTGCTTTACTTCTACAATGATTTGGACTTCATTTAAGTTTTCTTTTACATTTAACAGCACAAACATTAATAGACATCTGCTAAACACAGCAATGCAGTCTCACAATGAAAATAGACTTAGCATTAAAACTTATCTGCCCCTGAAATGCACATTCATTGAAACAGCATTGAAACCCACATTCAAAGAAAATACATCTGGCCAGTGGCAGATAAAGATTACTTTTGGCCTGTTTTCAAATTATAGGCCCCTTGCACACGAAACATACATATGTTCTTTGATACACCTTCCTGATTGTATTAAATTATGTTGTCTACTCAAACTTCTACAATCCACCAGTATCATTAAATATGCGCAATCTCTGCAGAAGTAAAAGTCATCTAAATAATTCCACATTAAAGAGATCTGTAACTAATGAAGAGGCTGCTGCTAGCAAACAGCTTTATATTTCAATGTTTCATCTGCAAATAAAGTGCCTGTTACCCTTGAGGAATAAATTGCCTATGTTACATTAAAAAAATGCTAAGCTAGTAATATTGCAGTAGGGAATGGATGGCAAACTGATAACAGGTTCATAGTTACTAGTTATTGCCACCAAAGAGGATATTCTCAGGACTGCAGCATCCAGCCCCTTTAAAAGTACAACACAGTACAGTATCAGCAATGCATCTACATACTGTGGGAGTAGAACTCACAGCCTTCTGCATTAAAAGCAAGTATTCTACCTGTTATGCTACTAAAGATGCAAGCAGACTTGGCATAAGCAGCAGTAAACCTCTCTTCCCCTGAAGCTCTCAGCTCCTTATAAAATCCACTCACCACTCAACTGTATCTCTCAACTTTTCAGCACAAGAAATCTGGCAAAAAACAAAATTTATTGGGGAGGGGGACAAGAGCACAAAATACAGGGACCCATTTTAAACATTGCTTGTATAATCTTGTAAAGTTGCTAGAATAAAATGTCGTGTTACCACCATGCATTTCCTGAAAGATAGGAAGACTGAAACTTAAATGGTTATCATTTAGTGAATTCAGTTCTGAACATAGCTCTCAACCTCTTAGCACAAAAAGCTTAGACAAAGCCAATAATGGGGGAATACAGCCTCACAAATATTCAATGAATTCAGTTCCCTCCATAGCTCTCAACCTCTTAGCATAAAAATCCTGGACAAAGTCAATAATGGGGGAATACAGCCACAAAAATAGAGACAAATTTCAAATATTGATCTTATAAACTTAGAAAATTGCTAGAATAAAATGTTTTGTGTTACCGTGTATTTTCTGAAGAATATGAAGTCTGAAATTCAAATGCCTGTTATCATTTAGTGAATTCAAGCCTCACTGATTTGGCACAAAAATCCAGAAGACCACAGATTTTATGGGTAACAGAACAAAAATATGAGGCAAAAATCTGGACAGTTTTCACAAGTGGTGGTGGGTAGGGAATTTAGGCTTTTGCTACCTGTACCGAAGGTGCATGGTTTGAGTCTGAGTAACTCTAGCCATACTGTGGCATTTTACACACACACACACACACACACACACACACACACACACACACACACACACACACACACACACACACACACACACACACACACACACACACACACACACACACACACACACACACACACACACAATTCCCTTGAAGCTTGTGTCTTAAATAAGAAGAACCAAATCAACCAAATTGCTCATGGATAATCTGCATAGCAATACTGGAGGCACAGAACCATAGCTTAACGTGGAAGACTGCATAATTCAAATATTCCCATGCAGCTTAACAAACTAACAGAGAACCATTTCCTTGCAGCACGCAAAAGACTGTGTAATTCAAATATCAATTCCCTTGCAGATTAATAAACTAACAGAGAACCATTCCCTTGCAGCTCACGGAAAACCATGTAATTCAAATATCATTTCCCTTGCAGCTTAATAAACTAACAGAGAACCATTCCCTTGCAGCTCATGGAAGACCACGTAATTCAAATATCAATTCCCTTGCATCTTAATAAACTAACCGAGAACCATTCCCTTGCAGCTCACAGAAGACGACGTAATTCAATAAATTAAAAGAGAACCATTCCCTTGCAGCTTGTGGAAGACCGCGTAATTCAAATATCAGTATACACACAGGCACAGAACCATTCCCATGCAGCTTAATAACTAAACCACTAAAGAACCACTCAATTTTAATTGTCCTTACCTGGAGCAGCTATGAAAATGCTTGCATGCTATTTTTACTGGCCGGCCAGAAAATAAAGTGCACCCCTCAAGGAATTCCGGGCAGACTGTTCACGGAGCTGACGTCATTGCGCACGCCTCTGCACGTGATCATGTCAGGCCAAATCCCCCCCCCCAAAAAAAAAAAAGCAGGGAAATTCAGAAATTAAGGGGTGCCAGTCGGGAATCATGGCGCCCTATTATTTGAACCTAAAAACCAAGAAATTCGGTATGGTTGTGAGGTATGGTACCAGCAACGTATTCCAAAATAACAATCAAACTAAAAGGTAAAAAAGTCACAGACAAACCATTCAGTAAAAACTACAAGAAAGTTTCAGCTAAGCCAGGGTCTTCACTGTGTAATATCATACATCTCCTTATAGTGGCAGGTTTGAGTTTAAGCTCTGTTTGTCAAGTATAGCCAAGCAATCCACTTAAACTGTACTAATTAGGTCAGAAAAGGGCTGAAACATGGCACCTCTACAGCTAGTGAAGTTATTCACCTGAATCCATCCATAGAGACGTAAAAAATCATGAGCATTTAAAAGCTATGTAACTCAAATTCTGACATGTCTTTAAGAGATCATTTGCGTATATCCTATGGGTTTCCACTACCAGAGTTTTAAGGTTTTACACACTGAAAACTGTAACTTGGCTGGGTCTTTGTTGCAATTTTTATTATATAATATACATATACACATACACACACACATAGCTCTATTGGGGGGTGGAAGGAGGATGTTAGTACTGCAATAATCTATTTCAACAGCTACTGTTATGGTAAGTCTTACACAAGTTTATGCTCATCATTAGATCACTGCTGCAGTAGCATAACACTATCTGTGAGGATCGTCAAAACTTACGCAGAAAGGGTGAAGGATGCAGAACTGGTGTCCAAAAGTCCCTGAAGAACAGTTCTGGAAAATCTTACTCTGGCTGTGGAAAAGAGAGTCAATTTTTACTGGCCAGTGAAAATGTGCACTGAGGACCAAGTTTCCACCTCTAGAACAACTTTAGTGTCCACGACTTTCCAAAAAACCAGAGAAATAGCCATAGCTTCAGTGGAGTGTGACCTAACATCGGGGGGGGGGGGGGCAGCAGAACTGAATACCCTGGGACAACCATTTTGATATTGTCTGCTTGGAAACAGGTTATCCTATTTTCTTACTTTCAAAGGAAATAAATAGTTGGTCCAACAACCTGAAATCGTTTGTCTTATTCAAGAAGCATCTGAGCTGCCTGTAAACATCCAGAAACTGTTTTTTGAGTGGGAAAGAAAACAGGAAGATGAATATACTGACTCAAAGTAAACTCAGAAACCACCATTGGCATAAATGAGGGATTTGTTGTAAGAGTTACTTTGTTATTATCAAAGACTAAAAAGGGTTGAATAGATATCAGGGCTTGCAACTCAGATGTTCCTCTAGCTTAAGTCAGAACATCAGTAAATATGTCTTCCACGTTAGGAACTTCATGAAGTACAGTATGCAGGTTTAAATGGAAGTAAAGTCAGCTTCTCCAATACAAAATTTAAGTTCCTAGGATGGAGACATCTATTTTTGAGGTGATGTAAATTCCCTTTCAAAATTGTTTTACCTGGGAAGAAAAAGAAAGGGGCGTCAAATAACAAACAAGCTGAAATGGCTGAAATATGCACGTTGACTGAAGAGTAAGACAGGCCAGATTTGAGCAATTCACAAAGTTACTGGAGTATCATAGGAGCCCTTGACTAGTTTGGATCTTGTTATCTGCTACAGCACCGACTAGAAAATCTCTTCCATTTAGCTAAACATGATTTTCTAGTAGCATTTTTCTGGCTTTCTGACCTTCTTTGGAGGGAGGAAAGCCATCCTCTGTGAATAATCTACCTGAGTACAATCAAAAACTCTCATCCAAACAGTCACTTGTAGGCTCAGAATTGAGGTGGATGAAAAATTCCTTGTCCTGTGTGAGCAGGTCCACTCTGTGAGGAAGCTTTTGGTAGCTGCCCCAGGTCAAGTGCATGAGAGGGAAGGAGCAATGTTGTCTGGACCAAAAGGGAATTAACTGTGCCAGTCATTCTTGATTTTTAGAAGAACTATGGTAATCTGGAGAAAGTAGGGAAGACAGAGTAACATTCCCATCCATAGGAAACAAAATGCATCTGTTTCCAGAACTGGATGAAAGGGGCCATAGTACAGAACTTTTGAAACCGTCTGTTGTGAATGGAGGCAAAGAGATCTCTTCAAGAGTTCCCCACAGGTGGGCTATCTCCTGGAAGATCTCTGTGTGTAACATCCATTTGTGAAGGTCTGTCCAGGATCTGCTCAGTGAGTCTGCAACAGTGTTCTGATGTGACAGGAAGTAAGCTGCTTGAAAGGAGAGAGAATGTGCAGAGATGACACCACCCTGGCAATTGTGGCTAGTCTACTCAGGAAGCAAAAAAGACCCCCCCCCCCAGTTTATGTACCACATGAATGTGACATTATCTGTAATCACCAGAAGTGATCGTGGAATATGCAGTTGATTCAATGTCTTTAATGCTTTGGTCAGGGCCATCGTTTCTTTGAGGATGATGTGTTCTTTTCCTGAAGCCATGATTTCAAATCTAAACATTGATCCTTTTAGAAATTTCTCTACAAGTAAAGTCTGAGGAATCTGTTGTCACAGACTGACTTGAAATGGAGAAGAAAGAGAGAGAGCCAGATTTAGTTGAATATGATTTGCCCACTGTAGTAGTTCTTTCTTGATGAAGGCCAGAACTGGTACAGGAAAGGACAGAAAGAGCTGGTGTTAAGTCCAAACTAATTAGAGAAACTAATGAATCTTCCTCATATGAAGTCTAACAAAAGGGCCCACAAAAAAAGTTGATACCATGTAGCCTAGGAATCTGAGGAAGTCCCTTGTGGTAGACCTCAGCTGGTAAGCCAGACCAAAAATTGTACATGGTAAAAAAAGACCTTTTCTGGAGGGAGGAAAGCTATCATGAAAGAGGTGTCCAAAAGGCATCCCAGAAATATTAGCCTGTGAGATAGAACTAGAGAGGATTTCTCAAAGTTTAATTTGAATATCAGTTATCAGAACAGGTTTGTGTAAAACAAAGGCATGCCTGAGTATCTTGAGTGGAATCATCCAAGTAAGGGAAATGTGGATTTCCTAAAATCTGCAGAATGCAACTACTGGAGCTAGGCATTTAGTAAATACTCTTGGAGCGGTGGAAAGTCATGAAAACTGAAAATGTAACCCAGACACAAAAAAATCTAAAGCAACACCTGAAGTCCTTCTGAAATGCAGTATAGTGATATACACCCTAGAGATTTAAGGTTACCAGAAAGGACGTGGATTGAAAAAGAGGCCATAGAAATTGCATGGTTAACATTTTGAACTATGCCTATGGCTTTTGGAATTATCAAAAGTGAATTTAGAATTGAAAGATCTAATACTGGTTTCCATGTGCCTTATTTATTGGTTACAAGAAAAATCCTGCAGTAAAACCCCTTTCACTACTGAGAGAGAGAGAGAGGGGGACAGGTTCTACAATTCCTTGAGTTAGCATTTATGAATGGAACTGAGTTAATGGATGAATTTGCTTTTTTTGATGGAGGGGAATTCATGACTTTGGGGGGATGGGTTCTCACTGCCATTTGTATCCTTTTTGAATTATTGTTAGTATCCAAGAGTCTGTTATTTGTTTCCCGAAATGCAGGGAAAGAAACAAACTAACTACTATTTTGAGAGGATCGCCTAGGTGGGGAGTTGAAGGGAAGGAGTGCCTAGGTAGTCATTCACTCTTTTTAAGCTGGGAGGTGACCTAAGGGCCAGTCCCCTTTCTCTTGGATTCCCCTCACCATTTATTTTTATATTGTTGATTACCTGATTCCTGCTTACCTTGCTTGAATGTTTTCCTGAAAAAAGGTCCAGTGCTAGAGGGATAGTTTATGTCATATTTAGGAATCTGTTACAGAATAAACTGCTTTACTCCTTGCATCAACTTGTTCCTTTCCCCTGCTTGCTTTAGTACCTCAACTTAGGAGATACCAAACATGATATCTTTCTCTAAAGGATATTGAGATATGCATTTTCATATCCTCAGGGAGACTCTGTAATTGCATACCAGGCATGCCTACACATTACAGAACATATGACTGCTGTTCAAGAGACTGTGTTAACTGCATCACAGAACACTTGAGGGAATGCTTTGTGTGTGATACAGAAGAAACCAAGGAAGGGAGAGACAGTAGATTTAAATCTAGCAGAAATAGTTTGTTGCATATCCATAAAAATAGAAAGATGGTATTTGGCCATATGGGACTCATGAATGCTACTCCTAAAGGCCTGGGCCAAAGAAGCATATACCTTTTTTCCAAATCTATTGACTGACAGTCTTGCTATCCATCTTGTTGGGTATGGGATTGGAGAAAGCCAAGGGCTAGGAAAATAAATTATCTATGGAAATTATAGCAGCATCTATTAGTGGATTCCTGAAAAGGTATTTGTTTGATTCGTGAACTTTACTTTATATAGCCTATTCAGGCTTCATGGCTGCAGGGGGATGAACATCTGGAGAACAGAGTGAAAAGCATGCTCCAATGCCTCAGAACTGGTGGAATTGCCAGGAGATTGGGGCAATCAACATTCAGGAGATCATAATGTTTCTTCTAAACCTCCAAGATCTATCTCCTCTTTCAATTAAAACGATTTTTTTATTTTCAAAATTGTGTCAGAAAAGAAATCTTTTTAACAGAAAGATCTGAAGAAATACTTTCTCTGACTTTGATTAATAAGGAACTGGACAGGAAAGTAAGGATGGATAGTCTAGCTCTTCTTCAGACTCAGAGGGCATTTCTACATTAGAAGAAGAAGGAGAACTTTTCCTCTTAAAATAGGAGGAAACTAGAGTAGAGGCTTGCAAATACTGAAAACCCCTAAAAAGTCCTTTGACTCCTTGACACTAGTTGGAGTGAAAGGAGGGGACAGACAGATGTTTGTTGGTTTTATTATTATTTTTTTTTATTTTTTCATAGTTGTTTCAAGCTTAATAGTTTTGGAGACATTGTATGTCCAGACTTCTATGAGGGAGATTGCTATCTCAGAATAAGCATTAGAAGCATGGATGATGTCCCCCATCCACAAATCCAGGATTATGGCACAGATAGCATGCAAACCTGAAGTATCCTCTCCATCCCTTCAGTCCAAGAAAATTATGTTCTGTCTTTATGGCTGACATCTGGTCTGACAGGACATGCTTGTCTAATGACCCTTAGCAGCTTCCCATGGAGTTATCACTAGAGGGGTCAGGAAGATTAAATTGATGGTCCAAGTGCTCTGTGGCTACTACAGTGGTTCCATCTATCTCACACTGGGAGAAATAAGTCAAAACCAGTATGCTCTTCAACAGTATTTAATTTTTCTTTGACTGAAGGGGAACATTTGAAAAGGAAGGATTGGTATCCATGGAGGTTTGACTGAATGCTTTATGACATCTTTTTTTCTAAGATGAGATTAAGGACATTCAGGGGAGACAGATACTGCACAAACGAAAGTTATGTGATTCCCCAAGGCAAAATATGCAAGCCTTTTAGGAGTCCTTGTATGAGCTCTGTCTAGTACATGCACATTTTCCCCTTCTGACAGACTTAACAGGCAAAATTAACAATACTTTTCAGTAAAAAAATAAAGTTCATTACCCTAAGGGGTACTTATCTGCCCACAAAGCTGAGGCACAAGTTGATCGCAGACTCTGAAGATGCAGTCTAGACTAGATGCTTGAATGATCTCTTCAATGGTAAGAAGCTTCTGAATTTTGTCCTAAGCATGTCCCTTTTTATAACTACACATTCTTGTGATTCAAAGGATATACAAAGCTCAAGAAAGGTGCCCAGAAGCTTTTGTATACTAGCCAGACATCTGATATCTTTGGTAGGATATGTCCCATATAGTTTTATGTTATCACAACAGTATTTTAATCATGAGCATCCACCATTGTGCAGGTATTCTACAACATTATACTTTTTCTTGTAATTCTGAGAGCTTCTTTTTTCACACATTGTCATCAAGAACCCACCTAGTCCACAGGGTGTCAGATACATTAACAAGAAGGGCTTCCACTATCTGAACTGCCAGATAGCTTACAATGCACATGGTCTCATTTACAGAGGTGTAGCTATAGTGTTGCAAAGGAGGCAACCACCCCGGGCACAAGACGTGAGAGATATTAGACACTGTAATTAAGATATGCTGATCAGTCATAGTGCGCTATTGGCATTCAGAAATGAATACCAACATTACATTTGTGGTCAGGGCTGAAGCTCTTTAGCATTTTGTGAGTGGTATAAGATGTATCATGATGCTTGCTACAAATACAGCAAACAGTTTGCTACATTTTTCACAAGAAAAAGCTTTTTTTTCCCATCTCCAACTATGAGAAGATTTTATTTTGCTCTTCAACTTATAGTTGAGGGGTGCAGATCAAGAAGAATGTTCCTTGCAGTTGAAGAGTGCCAGATCAGGAACATGCACTTTTTATTTTGTGCTTCTCAAGTTAGAGTTGAGGAGTGTCAGATCAGGTAATGGCACACTGTGTAGAAAAACAAGCTACAACTCTGATCATCTATAATGCGTGCATACACCACACAGGCAGTTTCTGTGACTCATCTATCTGGCAAACATTTGACATGTGTCAATGTTTCATGTGGGGTTACCGTCCACAGGGTCATGTACTTGATACACATGTGGGAAGGTAAAGAGCCCACTATATACAGTTACTATGCAATCAGACAGCAAGTCACATATAATGTCAATGTTGTATGCTACATGGGATGCAGAATAAGCATTAGAAGCATGGATGATGCCCCCCATCCACAAATCCAGGATTATGGCACAGATAGCATGCAATACTGTGCATGCAAAGAAACAAAAAACATTGCAGAGCAGGTTTTAGGTCTACTTAAAGGATGTTTCTGGTGTCTAGATGCATCAGGTGGGGGCACTGCAGTTTTTGCCAAAAACCTATAGCCATATATTCATAGTGTGCACCATGCTACATAACATGGCTATGTAGAAGCAGCTTCAACAGCAGAGAACCATGCCATCAGGGTCTACCATACTAGTTGAAGCAATGAATTAGGATCACAACAGCCAGTCAGAGGAGGAACAGGCTGCAGCATGACTCCATGAGGTCTGTAGCTATGAGTCTTGACACAGATAATACATAATAAAATGACTCATGCCACCTAGGCTGTGCAATACAGTGCATGGACTGGACATGCTGTGCAGTAGACGTTACCCACTTAGGTTAGGTGGGCAGGCAGAACACAGTAGACACAGCTACATGTGACAGTAATGCTATCATAAAAGTCAGGGTCATGGAAAGTGGACCTGGTAGTCATGCAGTCTGGCAGCAAGTTGTGGGAAATCAGGGACCACATCTGTGGAACAAACCGTCATTTAGTATATTATCTATTTCTCAAAGAGGGAGGATGTAGAACAGAGCATACAGACCATAGCTATGTACCTTTAAGAAGCATTTCCAAATGTAAGCACGTGCATATAAATAGTGAGCATGTGCAGGCAGCAGTGCCTTTTTGAGAGAACAGCCAGAGTGTTAACATGTGTGAGTGTAGTAGTCAGTCTGTTTATACGCTTATTTAAGTTCAAGTTACAGAGCCTCATTCCTGATGTATTTGTGTGTAATAAAGCTTCTTGAACTGAATCCACAACCGCTTGTCTGTTTTATCCTGACCGGATGAGCGACATGGTGTCAGAACTGGGATTAAGAGACCAACTTCTTCAAGCCACAAGATGCAGAGTTGAAGGTGAAGGCAGATTGAGCTGCTTGAGTGAAACAGAGCTCAGACAAACAAAAAGGGCCAGAAATGAACTCAAGGTAACCAGAACTTGCACAAATAATATATTTTGCAAAGAAAATGAAACAGAGCATTTGTAAGGCACAAAACACGTTATTAATCAAACAAGTAGCACAAAAACATATTACTAATCAAACAAAAGGCACAAAATGCATTAATAATTAAATGAAATGTTGGAAACTATAATATTTGATAAAACTAGCAGAAATATTCATGTGGGGCTCAGAATTACCTTTGGTTTGCATAACGAGCATGTTTAAAGTAAAACGGGCACAAGAAAAGTAATGAGCATGATAAGAGATTAAAAGGGCATAATGAGTACAATAAAAAGACAAAAATAAGCTAAAAAAGCTAGGCAACTGCATGTTTATTAGTAAAAGACTGTGTTTTGGGCATAAACTACTATTGCTCATTGGCTGAACCCATTCAAAGCATAACTAGAGTTGTTCGAAGTATCTCGAGTGTGCAAACTGTTTGCAGAGTGTGTGTTTTATTATGATGCAATTATTTCAAAGAGTTTGCTGGGTGCAAAGAACAGTTGTATTGCAAAGTGCAGTCAAAGTACAGCCATTTCGAAAAGTTTCTTGTGCTGTGTACATTTATTCGCAGAGTGACGCCATTTCAAAGTGTTTCTTAGATTGTACAGTTATTTCACAAAGTAAAGCCAGTTTGAAGATTTTTAAATAGTACAGTTGATTTGCAAAGTGCATTCATTTTGAAGTGTTTCATACTCTGAGCCTCTTCTGCTATATACAGTTTATTCGCAAAGTACAGTCATTTCAAAGGATTTCTTTCGCTGATGAGTGGTTTCACAAAGTACAGTGATTTTAAAATGCTCTTGTGCTACAGAGATTTGTTTGGCAAAATGTAGTTATTTTAAAGAGTCTGTTGTGCTATTGTGCATAATTACAAATTCTGGCATAAAGTTCTGGCATATCTGTGTGTGCGTGTTTGTATATAATTCCAAGCACCTTCACTACTGTGTGCTGATATGAAAGAGGCATTTCACAGATCCAGTCCACTTGTGTTTGATCATAATATAGCAGAGAATTGAAGAGTACTTGAGCAGAAATATATTTTCATAAAAGCAGCTTTTTCTGACAAAGATGGACATACAAGGGCATTTACTTTGCTTAACTTAGCTGGGTCAGAGGCCATTGAAAGGGAGCATTCATTTGTGTATACACCAGCAGTATATGCAGGTGAGAGGGAAGCCGCCATACTGTGGTGCTGGCTGAATCAAGGGAGGACCCTAAATACTTGAAACGTAAATTTAGAGAAATGTGCAACCCCCAGACAAATGTTACATTAGAGAGGCAATTATTTTATACGAGAGGCCATAAGCCAAGTGAAACTTTTGCAGCATATATAACAGCCTTATTTCTCAAAGCTAAAACGTGCAGATTTTGTAACCTGAAAGATGAACTAATAAGGGACAGGCTTGTGTGTGGTGTTAACAGTGCTGCAGTGTGAAAGATTTTGCTTTGTGACAGTGATCTAACATTGAGCAAAGCCATAGAGATTTATCAAATCCATAAGCTCACAGAAAGGCACACCAGTATGCTTGCTAGTGATAAGAGCATGGTTTCAGCAACCTCTAGAGCAAACGTAGACAGCATGCAGCACATGACAAGTAGAAGCAGGCCTAAGCACATGGTAGCTGCCACCCCTCCTGGGTTTCCTATGAGGCACCATAACTATCTAGCAAGTTCCAAGACTAGCTCAGTAAAATGGACATGCTCAGTGCAATCTAAGGGTTAGTTAGCAAATCCCATGTCAAGTCTTATTGTTACCTGTCATAATTGTGGTGACAATCATGAATCTAAAAGAGAAAAGTGCTTAGCATTTGGTCAGCAATGCCATAAGTATAAAAAATGGAACCACTTTCAAAAGTTTTGTAAATCAAGCACGCCTCATTCAGTTATTAAGAAAGGTCACGCAAAAAAGCAAGTTGATCATTTAGAAAGCTGCAACCCTACTTTCTATGTAGATGATTTATCAGTGGTCAAGGAAAAGGTTAATACAACAGATTTGTTGGCAAAGAACAAAATGTTTTGTACTGTCCTGATCAATGACAAACCCATAGAGCTCAAAGTAGACACTGGTTCAAAGTGTAATGTAATGTCAGCAGAAACATTTGCTAAAGTGAGAGCTGGTGAGCAACTTAATTTGGCCAGTTGTGCAAAGCTTGTTGCTTACAGAGGTGAAGAGATTCAAACCAAAGGCTCAGTAGTGCTTTCATGCTATTCGGCTAAGAACAGTTACAGCTTGCAATTTTATGTAGTCAAAACCTCTACAGTAATCATTAGGTCTTAGAGACAGTTTAAAAATGAAACTGCTTTCTTTTACCAAAGAATTACATCATGTAAGTGCATGTCCCAGTTCCAGCATCAGTGACTCTATTTTCGCACAGTATGCTGATGTTTTTGAAGACAAGCTAGGCAAACTTCCGGTAGTGTTTTTCATGAAAGTAGACCCAGAGGTCAGTATAATGGTCAGACCAGCAAGAAAGTTACAATAGCTATGCAGGACAAAGTTAATTTCCAGTTAGATAAAATGATGCAGCAAGGTGAGATTTGTCCAGCCACAGAACCAACTGAGTGGGTGTCTTCCATGGTAGCTGCTCATAAGAAAAAATCAGATGAAATCAAAATATGCATTGACCCAAGAGACTTGAACAAGGCATTAAAGAGACCTCATCATCCTATGCGTACAGTCAAGGAGATTGCTGCCCTCATACCAGATGCCACTGTTTTTTCTGTCTTAGATGCAAAGAGTTCATTTTGGCAAGTAATGCTTGAATGCAAATCTTCACTACTGACTACATTCAGTACCCCATTTGGTAGATACAGATTCCTCAGGATGCCTTTTGGAATAAATTCTGCTAGTGAAGTCTTTTAGCATGATATGGAGCAAAAGTTTTCAGGCTACCTGTGTGCTATATTAGTTGATGATTTACTGGTTGGAGGTAATGGTAAAGCAGAGCATGATAGAAAACTCAGGAATGTTCTGGACAGTGTGCATGAAGTGAATTTAAAACTCAGTCCTCTTAAATGTAAGTTCAGACTACCAAAAGTTACTTATGTAGGTAATTTATTTACCAGTACAGGCTTACAACCAGACCCTTCTAAACAAGCGGCCATTCTTGAGATGCCAGCCCCAGACAATGTCCAAGCGCTAGAGCATTTTCTAGGTATGGTCAACTATCTGCGCAAATTTATCCCTGACTTTAGTGAGTTATCAGCACCTTTGGAAGAGCTGACATGCAAAGATGTTCCCTGGTCATGGTTAGAACAACACCAAAGAGCATTTGATAACCTTAAACAGCAAATTGCCAACCCGCCTACATTGAGAAACGACGATGTCCAGAAACCAGTAGTTCTTTCCTGTGATGCTTCAAAGTTCGGTCTTGGTGCAGTTATTCTTCAAGAGAGCAGACCTGTTGCCTATGTGTCTTGAACTCTTACCCAAACTGAGATGCAGTATACTCAGATTGAGAAGGAATTTTTGGAAATTGTGTTCGCATGTTCAAAGTTCTATGATTATATTTATGGCCGAGCTATGCAAACAGAAACTGATCATCAACCTCTAGTCACTATCTTAAAGAAGCCTATGCATTCAGCTCCATTGAGACTACAAAGAATGATGCTCAGATTACAAAAGTACAATTTTAAAATGGTCTATACAAAAGGTAAACTTCTTTATCTAGCTGATACCTTATCCAGATTGCCCAGAAATACCATGGAACAGCTTGATGAAGGGAATTTTGACTTTGATGACATGGAAGTACATATTTTTTTCTACCACGAGACTTGATAAACTGAGAGATCATATAAAGACTGATCCTATTTTGCAAAAGCTCAACCACTTCATTAATGTGGGATGGCTATCAAAGCAATCCTGTGTACTACCAGAAGTGCAACCTTACTTTCCATACAGAGATGAGATTCTGATGAAAGATGTTATCATTTTCAAAGGTCACAAAGTTATTGTTCCTATTTACTTACAACATGAATACATTCAGATTTTGCATCGTGGCCACCCGGGTTCCAATTCTACCAAATGAAGGGTGAGAGGACTAGTATTTTGGCCTTCTCTACAAAAAGACATTGAGAAAGTGCTTTCTTCTTGTTCAGTATCCAACAGTACTAAACCACATTTGCAGAAAGAGCCACTTCAGCTAAGCCAAATTCCTGAACTACCTTGGTCAACAGTAGCCACTGACATATTTGAGTGGAACAATCAGCATTACTTAATGTTGGTAGACTCTTATTTGAACTGGTTTGAAATCGATTTGCTACCTAATGTAACATCCAGTGCTGTTGTTACTAAGATGAAACGTCATTTCTCAGTCCATAGTAGTCCACACAAAGTTGTTTCTGACAACAGTACCCAGTACACCAGACAACTGTTTCAGAGGTTTGCAAAAGAGTGGGACTTTATCCATGTTACTATTAGTCCAGAATACCCACAGTCAAATGTCCTTGCTGAACATGCAGTAGAGAGGTCAAAGTATGACAATACTGATATTTTCTTGAATTTACTTAATCTCAATAAGATACCCTGTGACAACTTACTTGGCTTGCCTGCTCAGAGATTTCTATCTAGGCAAATCAGAACAACCTTGCCTATTAGTTCAAGTTTGTTGGTGCCTAATGCTAAAAAAAAAAGCAATCAAAGCCAAACTTTGTAAGAAGCATTAATTTCAGAAGTTCAGCTATGATAAAATGAGCAGATTTCTTTGTCCATTAAAAGAAGGAGAGAGAGTGAGGATGCAAACTGCGAAATGCTTTGATAGAATTGGTCAAGTGAGAGGTACATGTGCTGAGCCGAGATCCTACTTAGTGGAACCTGAGAATACAGAATACAGGAGAAACTGCAGGCATCTTCTTCCTGTATCAGAAATGATATCACAGCATTGTACCTGTGATACAGACTCCAGATCTCAGAGCAACCCTGACAATGTTCATACCGAAGAACATGTCTCAGTATCCATTTCCATTCCTGATGATGTTGCAGTTGCCCCAAAAGTTGAACATTCCTTGAAGATAGTCCCTGTTGCCAGATCCAATTCTGACTTTTATGTTACATGATCAGGTCGTATTTCTAGACCTAGTGTAAAATACACAGCAACCTGGGCATGATTGTTTTATATGTGTCTGATTTTGGATAATTGCATGTCAGATAATTTGTTCTGTATAATTGCATGTCAAAATATAATTTCTGTATAATTGCATGTCATTGAATACTGTCATTTAGTATATTATCTATTTCTCAAAGTGGGAGGATGTAGAACAGAGCATACAGATCATATGTATGTACCTTTAAGAAGCATTTCCAGATGTAAGCACGTGCATATAAATAGTGAGCATGTGCAGGCAGCAGTGCCATTTCGAGAGAACAGTCAGAGTGTTACCATGTATGAGTGCAGTAGTCAGTCTGTTTATAAGTTTATTTAAGTTTAAGTTACAAAGCCTCATTCCTGATGTGTTTGTGTGTAATATAGCTGCTTGAACTGAACTCACAACCGCTTGTCTGTGTTCTCCTGATCAGACGAGTGACAGCATCCTCTATAGTCAAGATAGAGCTGCCCTGTGTCAGTGCTGGTGATGTGTACTGCTGTGACTTGCATTCTTAGGGGTCTGATGCAGTCCATGCTAGGAAACTGTAGAACTACAGGTAAATGTGTGTGCATTCTGATGGGGTGTCCCATCTCAGGAACCATTAGATGTAATGATTCCATGACCAGAACAACCACATGTAGGTTTGCTGCCTTGTCTTCCTACAAGGAACAGTGATGGTGTAGAACTAAGGGAGCAACAGCATGTATATACTGAGAAGTGTCAATGGTCACATATGTGACAACTGCCTTGGGAAGGTTTGGTGGCCTGAGTGGCTCTCTCAGGAACACGCTGTACCATCTAGGTTTTCATGCTCTCCAACTGGCCACCTCACACTTGAATTCTACCACAGCCATAGACAGTAGAAGCAGCACAGGCTGACTGGAAGACGTTTGCCATCTACCGTACCACCACAACAAGTGATGTTGTGATAGCAACCAGTGACATGAGCAACACTGTCTGCTTCCTGTCATTGTACTCAAGGTTACTGTGCAGGTGCTGCTGTCATCTCATTCCTTGTGAAGGTGTTGACCCTCATACTGTAAGCCAGACAGCACATTCCCCTTCTCCATAATGGCATGGGTAGCAAGTATCTGCCTGTATCACTTACCTGTGTGAGCACTGATTAATGCAAAGTATGGCTCACAGGTCAGGGGCAGACCTGAAGTCATACCAGTGCCACAGACCACTATACCACTCCCCAGTGGAGTGTATGTACAAGTTACAGGCAGTACAGCTCACTGATGCAGCCTGGGCTAGAGAATTCTCTCTATTCTGGGTGAGAATCACAGTTACAGGACAGATAATGGAAAAGCTGGGGATTCAACCTGTCCCTGATCAGACTGTGAGGCTTCCACTGTTAATGTCACCTACAGTGCCACTGTGTTGTCAAACTGCAGAATGTGCATACTGACATCATCACTAGCCATAGGTGTCCTGCTGACATCAGGCAAGTGATGTCCTTTTGTGTTGGACCCTCCCACTAGTAGAATCTGTGAAATCAGAAAACAACACGCCTGTGGAAGCAATGCACTACATGGAACTCTACCACAACCACCATACACACAAACACATACACACCCACAGCACTCTGATGTATGGCAGAAGTTGCAGAGGTCCCTGTAGGATGGATATACAGAAGCCTCTTCCAGAATAATTCCTATCTTGCATGCACTGCATTGTACTGCATGGTAATGCAATTGCCAGTATTAAGCTGGTACATCCCTTACAGATGCTCTGAAGACATCATCAGTCCAACGCTTACATCCAGGTCACCACTGGGTATGCCGGTTTGTTCCCCTTCCCCAGACATTGAAACCAGGTACTCTTCCACCTCTCTGAGCATTTTGTTTGTTGGTGGACCACCTCCAGTGACAAACATGTTTCTAGCAATATCTCATGCCTTGTTCTTGGCAGGCAATATCATATTGGCTACCATTCACTGAACCTGATGTACACTTCTATTATGTCTATTCACACCACTGATGTTCTGTACTCCTCACTGCCACTCTTGCTCCCAAAAAGGATTGTCGCCTTTTCCTTTGGCCAGGATGCATGTGCCATTTCTGCAGGAAGCCTGCAGTAATGCCTCATTCTCATGGACAGTAATTTTTTTTCAGTTGTTGCTTCTCTTACAGGCCCATGACAAGTCATTTATACCTGTGGTTATGCATGTCATTCAGCATGTGTGCAAATATGACTGTGGAAATCCAATATGGCTGTATGTTGCCCACTTACCTGTCCCCTGTTGTGATGTGCCACTATCCCCCTTTTCCTACAGGTATTGCAGTTATGGCCTTGCTATCATTACACCCCTTCCCGCATCAGTGTAATAAATCCATGTAATACACTATTCACCCTGTTCTCCCATGCATTGCCATGCCTCACCTGCTATACAGGGTCAATCCTGCCTCATGTACTATGTCCTGGTCTCTCTACACACTGATACTGGTGTGTCCCCACCCACAGCCAAGCATGGTAGTGTCATGCAGCTGTGGTATATCCATAAATCAAAATGCAGCTGCTCCTCTTTGTCGATGTTGCTGCCATTCTTCAAGGGTGTTCAGTACAGTGCACAGTTACATTACCAAGTATCCTTCCTTTCCTCAGTATACCTACATTCTCTATTTCAAAATCCAGCCTCCTAGTGCAGTAAAGCCCTGACTACACTGCTCTTTGTATTAGTAAGGTCTTTTGCAAAACAGTGACATCACTTTTTACTGTGCTAATTCAGGATTTATAGCAAAGCAGTTATGTAAATGAGAGAATTCAATGCAGCCGTCTCCAGATTGCAACTAAGATGCAATGTGCTATCAGCATAGACTGCAGTGTCTTGCATGTCTGCGCCTGTTCTGGGGCAGTGCACTATATGCTCATGCATGACATCTGTGAAGTCCATAGTGCCACAGGTCTACAGTGCATACCCATTATGTAGCACCTCACTGCTGCAGTGTGATCTACATCATATAATGTTCAAATGTATATCCTTGTGCACTGGACTACTATTTTGTTCCTTGGGTGGACCTTTCTGAGTGAGAATGGCTGCTTCAAGCACTTGTAAGATCAAAGCTCTTGCATAGCACCCGAAAGAAGAGCAATGTTTTCTCATTCTTCCTCATAAGGACTTTGAGGAGTGCCTAACATTCCATTATAACAGCTCTTTGTACAAGGCTAAAGTCTGGTATGGGCTTGCCAAGATGCTGAGTGATGCTACTGGCTTCAACTATTCTCTTGTGCAGTTCAGACATCACTATACTGACCTGTGATAGCATTACCCCTACCCACTTTTCTGGTGGAAATCAGGGATTAGGGAAAGACAGCAGAATTTTGCTGTAAACATATTTTTTCTTTTTTTCTTCCAAGTCCTGGACTGTGCTAAATTCTTCCTACTTTGTATTACAGCAAGAGCGGAGTAGACAGTGAACAAGGAAGAATGCCTCAGGGGGGAAGTAAATCTCTTCTGATGCTAGGGTGTATACCATAAGCACTGCTGCACTGTATAGCTTTCATAGTATGTGTAACGGTTTATTATCAAAATGTCGCCGTGCAATTGCATGGCTATGAAGTATTTGAACACCGTATGTTTGAATACTTCATAGTTCGGCAGGTTATGTGAGCGAACGTTATTATTGCGAATGGACTGTGCATTCGCAATTATAACGTTCGCTCATGTAAGAGGATCGCGGTATAGTGCGGTTAGGGAAATACATCCCTTTCCTCACTGTAGTGCAATCTTGGAGTTGGAATATTAAGTTAGGGGGGGTGTGGGGGGCACAGCCCCCCACAGGGGGGTGCAGGGGGGCTTTCCCCCTTGCATAAATGTGAGTTTAGGCTAGTTAGGTAGGGAGTTAAGGGAAGGGTGGGAGTGCTGTTGATTGTCGAAAATGTCACGAGCGACATTTTCGACAATTAACATCTGTTTTCGACATTAGGCACATACGGAAATGTGTATGTTCAGCGAAACACTTCGCTAATACGTACACATTTTATTTTAACTTTTGACTTATTGATAGTAAACCATGTGTAACATATGTGTGTACTAATGAGTTCCATACCTCTTAACTGTCTATATTTGCCTCATATTTCTGGTTTGTTCATCATAAAATTTGTGGCATTCTGACAAATCACTGCTGAACAAATTTACTAAATGATGACAGACAAATGAGTTTCAGTCTTGTTATCCTTCTGAAGATGCATGTTAATGCAAAAACCTGTTTATTCTAGCACCTTACCACATCTGTAAGAGAAGTAATTAAAGTATGTCCCTATTTTGGGGCCTTTGTCCCTCCATTATTTTTGGCTTTTCCAGAATTTTGCATTAAGAGGTTGAGAGGTACGGTGAGTTCTCTCTTTCTTTCTCTTCCTTATGCAGATCCTGCTGTAGTGGTGGCACAAGAGTGTTGACAGTTACCTCAGTTTGCAGCACTCAATGCCTCTGGTATTGGGAGACCAGTGGGTGCCAGGCCTGCCAGTCAGAAGGAGGACTGAATTCTAGCTGAAGGTGACATTGCAAATTCACTGTTAGTTTCTTTTGCTACTTCTCAGGAAGGCAGTACAGAGATGTAGCTAGCTTCTGTGGCACCCAGTGCAATCCCCAGATTTGGTGTCCCCTCAACTTTAGCTTGAAGAGCAAAAAAAATAAAAAATCTTGTGACTTGACCGTCAAAAACAGAAAAAAGCTTGATACATGAAGGGCTAAAGAGATTCAGTTTGGACTGCAAATGCAATACTGACATTCATTTTTGACTGAAATTGCTTAGATGTGAATTAGGGCTTTCATCTTTAGCAAGCAGCAGCTACAGTTTATGTCACACATGGAATGGTGAAGAGCTACAGTTCTGACTGTAAGTGCAATATCAGTAATGCACTGAAGACTAGTCATTATCTGTTGCTCTCACCCTCTAACACTTTGCACACAGGGCAGCCTAAAAGGGTTCCCTGTAGTCATCTGACATCAGCTGCACAGGTTAGTGACATCTGAGGTGTGCTAACAGCTTAATGCCTGCCTTATGAGGAAGTGTCTCCTGTGACAGCTGGTTGAGTTGTATGGCTTGCAAGCTATGACCCTCAAGCCAAATGCATAGCCTACACAGGATTTCAGCCACAAAGGAATGTCTGCCTGTATGGACTGGCGTCTGGGTCACTGTGAAATATGTTATATACCCTGCACTTTGCAACATCACTGTATTATGTCATTGTGTGTCACTTCCTACACCTTTTTGTTATCTAGTCCACCCCATCATCAGTTGTCTATCCTCTGTCAGTATGTGTCCATTTACTGCTGTCTCATCTTTTGTGTCACTACCACCCACAGCAGTTTAGGTCTACATTTAGTGTTCTTTTTATGCCCCCCTTGCAACCTTTCTTTCTCCCCCTATCACTCCCATAACCATTCCCCACTATCCTGCCCAGCTATTCTCATTTTCTTATATGAAAAATGAGAGTCTTTACCACATAAAAATTGTATTCTTTCTCCCCCCACCAATTTATTGCTTATGACTACTTGTGTGTTTTCCAGTATTTGCTATTCCCCATTTTATTACCTTGCCATCTTCCTCTTTCCCTCCCATCGATGTGATAAACTGGCTTAGCACTTTGTTGTGCTGGCCTTGTTAGGTCGGGTACAACTGTGTATGTGGCAAGGATGAGGCACTTTTTTTGTGCATAAGCATGCATAGCCTTGTGCCCATCTAGGCAGGTGTTCTGTGATGTTGACCACTTCTGCCACACACACACTTTGATACTGTGACTCCCCCACTGTAACTGCATAATGTTGTTTTTGTCCCCATAATGCAGCTGCTCTAATTTCCTATGGGGTACATTTTACCAACTACTGATGCTGTCACAACCCTGATTCATATCTAAGCAACCACAGACCATGTTGATCTATTGGGCCCTGTGATAATTAGCCCTCACTATGAAGCACTTGTTAATGAATTCCTGACATAGATTCTTTTTTGTTTGTCTTTTCATTTCTTTTTTTTACAGCTAAAGATCTCAGACATACATTAAAAAAGAAATAGGCTAGGTTTAAAATGGCCCTCAAGGGCAGTTATGTACCTATGTATCATTTGCATCCTAAATAAATATCTGTTTAATAATAAATTGTCACAGAAGTGTTCATACTGCGACAGCATGTTTATATGATCTATGTAACATATTAAATTTGTGTTGCACTTCAAAAGAACAAGTAAGGCAAGGAGATATAATAGCATACTTTCAACACCTATAAAAATTACACCGACCACGTTTTTTCTTTAGAATGGTTCAAAGGGTCATAACAAATCTGTGATATCAAATTATGGACTAATGTAAACACTTTAATAAATGACAAATCTGATCAGTAAATAGTTATTTTACGACCCCACTTTTTGATGCATATTAATAGTTTCTAAAATACCTTTCAAACCATGATTTTGAAGACAGACAATGAAGACAAATTTCCTCTGATGTGAAAATGCGTATGTCTTGGTTCATGTGCTGCGAACAAAAGAATGTCATGTCAGTACTTTTGTGCTGCTTGTCCTGGCAGAAGATGCATAGAATACTTCATTCTGCAGCTGCCAGTCTTAACTCATGGCATGCAATGCCTCTCTCCTTTCTATGCACTAGCCTCATCCACACAAGAATGAAAGGAAAATTGGATACAGAAACTTTGGCATAAACAGTGAAATATTAAGTAAAAGAACAGAGCATTTCCACACAAGCACAGAAAACTGATACTGTGTTTGACATTTAAAGGGAGACTACGCAGGGAAGGACCGCTAGCATGACACTACAGTCGATATCGATGCTGTATTACAACTTTTGAAATGTGTTGCAAAGCAATGGTAATAGCTTTTCCTTTTGTTCTAAAGTGCTGCTTTTTGTGTAAGATAAGTTGCAATGTCTGGATTTCTTACTAGAGATTTATAATTGCACTTGTCTTAACACATAACAGGTAGAGAGAAAGCTGCTGTCAAGAGCAACAGGAAGATGCAAAGAAAATGTCAGCTGCAGAAGTATAAAGAGCTGCCTCTACCTCAGTAGATAGCTGCCAAGATCTCTGCGTTCTTTTTCAAGGTGCAACAATACTTTCCTTTTACAGAAAAGGCTTTAAGATGTCATCCACTGTTGACTATAATTGCACCTCTTCAGAAAACATTTGCAATGCAGAGGAACATATTTCCAAGAAAGATCTCATACATAACAAATTAAGTGCTGCTATTTACATTCAAACTCCTAGAACAAAAATAAAAAAAATAAGTATTCTAAATTATCTTTTACCCACAAATCTCTTTATAAAATCTGTGTCTTGATTTAGGTGACTTATTAACCCGTTGTGCTTCTGTAATTACTGTTCAGAAACCTAACCCTGAAACTGGTGACACAGCCCCCAGCATTTTCCTTATATACATCTGAGACACCATCTTACCTGATACTAGCTCTATTATATTTCATGATTTCCTGCAAAAATCATCTGCTGTCACATTCATCTAACTCAGTTTGTGATATTACCTAACCTACCTCATTCACTATTTTTTTGCATCAGTCACTGGTTGTCTGTTCTGTGCATTTCAGTCTTTGTATTTATTTTATTTATTTATTTAACATTTGTTGACTGGGAAAGTCCGATTAGGGCAGTGCCTATTTTCAGTGGAGGCCTAGGGAGAAACACCCAGATTCATGTCTTTGGAATGTGGGAGGAAACTGGAGTACCTGGAGGAAACCCATGCAAACACAGGGAATACATGCAGACTCTCCACAGAAGGCACCCCAGTCAATAATCGAACCGGAAAACCTCTTGCTGGTGAGATGATAAAGTTAACCGCTGCACCACTATGCCGCCCAACATATTATCCTACATCTTCTGGAGAAACTGTTAACTAAAACCAATGCATAGGCCCACCATGATCTTGCCATCCAGTTATGAGTTCTGTCCTTATACAAAGTATACTATAAAGGTCAAAATATACTTAACACATGACTGCATTAAAAGACCACATTTTGTAGCCTTGCAGCTACCCATCTGTTTACCATGGAATAAAGGTAAATGTGTCAGGCATGGTAGAACAAGCTAAATTCCAAAACTCACAGTACTATCTTATTCTCAGTAGTCAGTAACATGCTTGTATACTAGTTACCTGTAAAACTTATGGGAATCAAATCATAATTTGTACCAGAAATCATTTGTACTTTTGTACTGATTAGGAATCCTTATGACAAGTGTGACTTTTGACAGTCTTGCCTTTTAACGGATTTATTCTTCTTCACGTACACTGGCCCCCTCTTGTACTGCACAGCTTCATGTTGACAGCCTGGGTCAACCACTGCCTTTCTGATATTGTACATGATTGTTTTGCTCCCATATCTGCGATATTCTACAAAGGTCAGTTACCATATGATTGACATTGTTTAAAGTTTTGCTGTCTCATATGTCATCTAATTTTGTACATATATAGGTTCATATATTCATAGTCACCTATGCACAGTATTACAAGCCTTGCCAAGTAAACCATAATCAAAAGCTTCTTCCAACCTCAAGGAGGGCAGCATAAGACAGGCAAGGAAGAATCTGAGGCTGACTATGCAACTTTTTAGGTTATGTTGAAGGTGGCAAATATTTTACTCTGCTTGACATGTAGTGAAAGATTATACCAAAGGTGGCAAATATGTTAGGATATGAATCCATCACAAAAACTTGATTTTTTTATCTGTTGATGAAGATTTTGTTCCTTTAGGTACATAGGAACAATACTAAGCGATCGCTCAAGAGGATCCTAAGATGCCTAGCCATATACACCTTTAAGAAGATGCACTTAAACGTTTGTACCTCCCTTTTCAAACATTTAATACTGTGTAATTCCCAAATTGAGCAGCACTGTATATGACAATCCTGATGTAAATTTCTATCTAACCACCCAGCCATCAAAGCTAGCCTTAAAGGTATTCAAAGTAGTACTCTGTTTTACTTGAAATGGTAACTTATTCCACAGGTTGGGAATATGGTGAGTTAGGTACATAGGAGATTAGTAGGCAAATGGCTTAAAGGACAACAACAGGATTCTATTATTAGATGCTCAACTTCTCTGTCCTTTTTCTCCATATTTATTATCCCTGCTATGAATAAACACAGCATTTGAAATATTTTAAATTGACTGTTTCTCTCCACTAGAACATTACCTTACTGTACTGTGATGGTTTCACTTTCAAAAAACTTTTATCCGCCCTAAAGAAGTCTCCAATTCAATGATGTCATCAAGGCCACTGAATACAGGTAGTTTTCTGGTCAATTCCCTCCCCAAACTGACATTACCATGACCATCCTAAAATTCCACCCATGCTATGATGTCACAGCTCCCTGGTCCTTCCACTACCCATACAGAAAGTAAAGGCTAGAACAAGGAAACAATACATAAGTCAAGTCCCCTGCTGTGAGCTGTCAATCACAGCAGGTACCAGCTCAAATTACCCTTAGCAATTTGACAGCTAGGGAAGTTAGGTGTGAGGGGGGATGGGAGATGACTCAAAGTCGTACAATTCAGGCTTCACAAAAAAAAAAAAAAAACTGCAGTTTAGCCATCCTAAAAAGAAGCAGCAGTAAAAAGTACTTTAAAATCTGTTATGTGGCATTTGCATTGTTTGTGTTTTAAGTAGCCATTGAACGGCATGAAATGTTACTTAAAACTAACTGAATGAAAGACAGCAGTGTATGCATGTAAAATCAATGCAGTGACAGGAGCTTTAGGAAGAAAGAGGCCTGCGTGAGGTAAATTTTTGCAGATGAGCACTGCATTGTGGGATACCTGGAGGCAGACAAAACAATCAGAATTATTTCAATATGCGAGACCCTATGTGGCCAGACTCAAAAATTCCATATAAAAATATTTAAAAACCTGTAAATAGTCCCAGAATGGTATTAAAATGTAGGAAACACCAAACCATGATGAAATAAACATGTTTTTTGAGTCTGTGGATGTGGTTCTCCTTTAAGAGCCCTTACAAGCCTACCCAGTTTTACCCAGATTTTACCCAATTTTCTATGCATAGGGGACAGATAACAGGATCAGCATGTGAGGTTTTGACTATTTTCCAGACTCCCTCTGTCCATAAGGGACATGGATATAAGCTTAACCCTTATGCCATCTGCGCCTGTTGGCATATGAACCTATGTCTTCAGTGTCTTCTTTACTTGGTGTAGATTTAGGTCCCTAGTGTGGGTGTCTGTAGTGGTACTGGTATTGCAAAGAAAGAGAGAGTCAAATAGGACTGGTTCTTTAATGACTCAAAAAGCAAGACACATGTCACCTCAGCATAGCCTGTGGGCTACTGAATCTAATAAGAGTTGATTGAATCTGTCAGGAAAGTTGAAAGATTTAAGGTCTTTGATTTTCTTGCTAAGGCATCTAAAGGGCCTTTCTATTTTTTCAATATACTCTGATTTATACATACCAAAGAGGGTGCTGTACTCAGTGACGGATGCTGATAAGGGAAAAATATGATGTCAGGGTGACGTCTCTTGTTCTTGGAAGCATTCCCTTCAAAATTAACTGGGCCAAATAGAACGATTTCCTGACTGTCTTTTGCACATAAATCACTAAGAACAGATGCGTTGCTTGAATAACTGTTCTCTTTAATATTGTACACAATTCTTTTTTTCCCATATCTGTGATATTCTGCAAATTTCAGTTCCCATATGATTGACATTGTTTAAAGTCATTGATGGCTGAATGAGAGAGATTTGCCCACATAAGTACCCAGGTCTCGTATGATCATGTCTGTCCGAAGAGGAATACTATTTAAAACATATGAGGTGGGAACAGCATTTTGTTTTACAAAATGCTGCTATGATACCTTTTTTGCATTTAACTTGAGAACATTTTCCAGGTATGTGCATATTCCGGCTCTTGCTGGAGCTGTATAGTATCAGTCGATGAGTGGATAAGACTGCCCAACTTGCAGTCATCAGCAAATCTGGTCAACCACTCTTCTGGGATATTGGAGCGGATGTTTGTAAAATAAATTGCAAACAGGAGACTGCCCAGCACTGATTCCTTTTGCACCCATTTGTTACAATTTTATGTTCGGAGAGAGTACGAGCAACTTTCATATCCTGGGATCTGTCAGATATCAAATTTGCAATCCAGTAGATAAAACGGGTTTACGTTAAGTTTGTTCTATCTTTTTTAACAATACTAGCATAGGGAATAGCATCAGCTTCTGTAATCTTTTCAAAGAAGATTACTAACTTCAAGAAACAGGACCCACCCTTCACAAAACCGAACTATTTGGGATCTAGATCAGTTAAGTTGTGTGTCTGCATAAATAAAATCTGCTATGATATGTTTCATGACTTTGCATATAAGGCTGGTGAGGCTGAAGGGCCTAAAACTGCCTGGTGAGTGGAGGGGCCACATTGTGTAGAGAAGTCACAGTGACTGCTTTCCAGGCATCAGGCACAACCCCTGTGGATACACTGAGGATGAAATGTTTAAGTAGAGGCTCAGATAGCACATACTTGGCACTGATTATAATGAAGCCTGGTATGTTGGTTGGTCCTATGGAACTAGTTTTAGTTTTTGACAGGTATTTTAAAACTTATTTCTACATGTTTTTAGTTGAAATTACATTTTCAAGAATACTGGAGGCTACCGTACGAATAGGTGGGGTAAAGTTAGCACTAAATGTGTCTGCTAATCTGTTGGCTATATCCTTGCAACTGGACTATGTGATATCATTACAGATGAGCTTAGTGCATAGTTGGGCATTATTCCTTAATTTCCTAACATAATTGAAAAAAAGATTTGTATCTTCCTTTTGTTTCTGTAGTAACCTTAAGCTCATACAATGTTATAAATTGTCTAATAGTACTTTTGAGTTCTTTGCTGACATGTTTCAGTGTGATCATGAGATAAGGGAAGTGGAAGAGACTCAAAAGATGTTTATTCCTGAATTTGCCATTATATTTATGGTGGACAGGAAATAATTTTTCTATGCAGCCATTTAAGTGTTGGTAAAAGCCTCTCTGCTGGGCCCATTTACAGGGGGATGTTGGGAATTTTGCTTAGGCCTTCTACAAGCTGAAGCAGTTTTGACCTGGTGGGGCGGTACCATTAGGCCTGGCAGAGAAAATGCCTGACTTGTGGTCAGATTTAACTAGGGATTTGAAGATGTGGGGTAGAGTACAGGCAGAAGCAAGGTTGATAAGGACCAGGTCAAAGATATTAGAGACTCTACTGGGTAATTTTACAATTTGCTCTAGTGCATTGGCATTAAAGCCCAGGAAATGCTGCTCATACATTTAACTGTGTCTTTGAGGAACCATTTGTTCTATAAAGGAATAGGAAGTCAAGGAGAATCCAATCTTTCATAGCTCGATAGGTTAGACACAGATCCCCGTGGAGGAGTCTATAAAACATGGAGTATACAGAGGCAGCTGCTAGTCCCAAAAGGCCATTAATCTTTTTAGTTAGGAAACCCTGACTATGCGTGACATGGTTAGACAAATACATGACAAAAGCGTAATTATATTCAGTAATGGGTCTGATGAGATATCAGTAGAGGAAAATTAAGATTTTTCTTGATTTAGAGGATATGCTTTCAGAAATTAGACAAGCCAGATAGAAGGATTTCTGAACTTCTGCAGGGACGTGATGGCCAAAAGACAAGGAATTATCAATAAAAGTGCAGAGATCTCTTGCAAACATATCTGACTGATGGGATGTGTCACCTGTATGATATGATGTGGAAATATTTTGTTTATCACAAACAACTATAGTACATTTTTCATAGTTAATTTGAGATTACTGTCCTTGCATCAATTATTAACATAGTCTAACCCATGTTGGAGTAATTATGAGTTAGTGGAAGATCGAATAAAAACACTCAGTTTACAGTCATCTGCAGACTTAATTAAACATAGGTCAGGAGGTCTCAGAAATAGATAAAAACTAGGAGAAGGCCCAACACTAAGCTCTGAGGTACATCAATGGTAACTCTTTTGCTTTAGAAGTGGCACCTGTCAGAGAACCAGTTAGGTATCTACCACAAAACATAAGGATTTATATTCTGATGTACAAGTCTGTCAATAATATCTATATGAAGAATATGGATAATAATATCAATGGCCCTAGTCGTTAGAGGCCTATGTAGCTGGAGAGGGGCGAAGGTTGCAGCCACCTTAGTCGCAAAGTGTTGGTAGGAGTACAATAGGCATATACTGATCAATCTTAAATGCATTATCAGCATTCAGAATTGAAAGTCAGCTTTGTATTTGCAGTCAGAAAGTTCAGTTGTGTAAACTGCACTTACCCATAAAAGTAGATGTTTGAATTCCTCACTGCTGCAGGGGTCTTTAGGCTATATGGATTGTGTCTTGCCCAAGTCACAACAACCAGCAAGCTTCTAGAAGCTCTGACCCCCTCCCACACTTCCTCTCTGACTGCCAACTAATCAGCCATGAGTAGGGAAATCAGTAGTGTGTAGAGAAGTCACAGTGACTGTTTTCTATGCATAGGGGACAGATAACAGGATCAGCATGTGAAGTTTTGACTATTTTCCAGACTCCCTCTGTCCATAAGAGACATGGATATAAGCTTAACCATTATGCCATCTGCTCCTGTTGGCATATGAACCTATGTCTTCAGTGTCTTCTTTACTTGGTGTAGATTTAGGTCCCTAGCGTGGGTGTCTGTAGTGGTACTGGTATTGCAAAGAAAGAGAGAGTCAAGTAGTACTGGTTCTTTAATGACTCAAAAAGCAAGACACATGTCACCTCAGCATAGCCTGTGGGCTACTGAATCTAATAAGAGTTGATCGAATCTGTCAGGAAAGTTGAAAGATTTAAGGTCTTTGATTTTCTTGGTAAGGTATCTAAAGGGCCTTTCTATTTGATCAATATACACCGATTTATACATACCAAAGAGGGTGCTGTACTCAGTGACAGATGCTGATAAGGGAAAAGTATGGTGTCAGGGTGACGTCTCTTGTTCTTGGAAGCATTCCCTTCAAAATTAACTGAGCCAAATAGAAGGATTTCCTGACTGTCTTTTGCACAGAAATCACTAAGAACAGACGCATTGCCTGAATAACTGTTCTCTTTAATATTGTACACAATTCTTTTTTTCCCATATCTGTGATATTCTGCAAATTTCAGTTCCCATATGATTGACATTGTTTAAAGTCATTGATGGCTGAATGAGAGAGATTTGCCCACATAAGTACTCAGGTCTCGTATGACCATGTCTGTCCGAAGAGGAATACTATTTAAAACATATGAGGTGGGAACAGCTATGATGCATTTTTTTGCATTTAACTTGAGAACATTTTCCAGGTATGTGCATATTCCAGCTCTTGCTGGAGCTGTATAGTATCAGTCGATGAGTGGATAACACTGCCCAGCTTGCAGTCATCAGCAAACCTGGTCAACCACTCTTCTGGGATATTGGAGCGGATGTTTGTAAAATAAATGGCAAACAGGAGACTGCCCAGCACTGACTCCTTTTGCAGCCATTTGTTACAATTTTATGTTCGGAGAGAGTACGAGCAACTTTCATATCCTGGGATCTGTCAGATATCAAATTTGCAATCCAGTAGATAAAACAGGTTTACGTTAAGTTTGTTCTATCTTTTTTAACAATACTAGCATGGGGAATAGCATCAGCTTCTGTAATCTTTTCAAAGAAGATTACTAACTTCAAGAAACAGGACCCACCCTTCACAAAACCGAACTATTTGGGATCTAGATCAGTTAAGTCATGTGTGTCTGCATAAATAAAATCTGCTACGATATGTTTCATGACTTTGCATATAAGGCTGGTGAGGCTGAAGGGCCTAAAATTGCCTGGTCAGTGGAGGGGCTACATTGTGTAGAGAAGTCACAGTGACTGTTTTCCAGGTATCAGGCACAACCCCTGTGGATACACTGAGGATGAAATGTTTAAGTAGTGGCTCAGATAGCACATACTTGGCACTGATTATAATGAAGCCTGGTATGTTGGTTGGTCCTATGGAACTAGTTTTAGTTTTTGACAGGTATTTTAAAACTTATTTCTACGTGTTTTTAGTTTAAAATACATTTTCAGGAATACTGGAGGCTACCGTACGAGTAGGTGGGGTAAAGTTAGCACTAAATGTGTCTGCTAATCTGTTGGCTATATCCTTGCAACTGGACTATGTGATATCATTACAGATGAGCTTAGTGCATAGTTGGGCATTATTCCTTAATTTCCTAACATAATTGAAAAAAGATTTGTAGCTTCCTTTTGTATCTGTAGTAACCTTAAGCTCATACAATGTTATAAATTGTCTAATAGTACTTTTGAGTTCTTTGCTGACATGTTTCAGTGTGATCATGAGATAACGGAAGTGGAAGAGACTCGAAAGATGTTTATTCCTGAATTTACCATTATATTTATGGTGGACAGGAAATTATTTTCCTATGCAGCCATTTAAGTGTTGGTAAAAGCCTCTCTGCTGGGCCCATTTACAGGGGGATGTTGGGAATTTTGCTTAGGCCTTCTACAAGCTGAAGCAGTTTTGACCTGGTGGGGGGCGGTACCATTAGGCCTGGCAGAGAAAATGCCTGACTTGTGGTCAGATTTAACTAGGGATTTGAAGATGTGGGGTAGAGTACAGGCAGAAGCAAGGTTGATAAGGACCAGGTCAAAGATATTAGAGACTCTACTGGGTAATTTTACAATTTGCTCTAGTGCATTGGCATTAAAGCCCATGAAATGCTGCTCATACATTTAACTGTGTCTTTGAGGAACCATTTGTTCTATAAAGGAATAGGAAGTCAAGGAGAATCCAATCTTTCATATCTCGATAGGTTAGACACAGATCCCTGTGGAGGAGTCTATAAAACATGGAGTATACAGAGGCAGCTGCTAGTCCCAAAAGGCCATTAATCTTTTTAGTTAAGAAACCCTGACTATGCGTGACATGGTTAGACAAATACATGACAAAAGGGTAATTATATTCAGTAATGGGTCTGATGAGATATCAGTAGAGGAAAATTAAGATTTTTCTTGATTTAGAGGATATGCTTTCAGAAATTAGACAAGCCAGATAGAAGGATTTCTGAACTTCTGTAGAGACGTGATGGCCAAAAGACAAGGAATTATCAATAAAAGTGCAGAGATCTCTTGCAAACATATCTGACTGATGGGATGTGTCACCTGTATGATATGATGTGGAAATATTTTGTTTATCACAAACAACTATACTACATTTTTCATAGTTAATTTGAGATTACTGTCCTTGCATCAATTATTAACATAGTCTAACCCATGATGGAGTAATTATGAGTTAGTGGAAGATCGAATAAAAACACTCAGTTTACAGTCATCTGCAGACTTAATTAAACATAGGTCAGGAGGTCTCAGAAATAGATAAAAACTAGGAGAAGGCCCAACACTAAGCTCTGAGGTACATCAATGGTAACTCTTTTGCTTTAGAAGTGGCACCTGTCAGAGAACCAGTTAGGTATCTACCACAAAACATAAGGATTTATATTCTGATGTACAAGTCTGTCAATGATATCTATATGAAGAATATGGATAATAATATCAATGGCCCTAGTCATTAGAGGCCTATGTAGCTGGAGAGGGGTGAAGGTTGCAGCCACCTTAGTCGCAAAGTGTTGGTAGGAGTACAATAGGCATATACTGATCAATCTTAAATGCATTATCAGAATTCAGAACTGAAAGTCAGCTTTGTATTTGCAGTCAGAAAGTTCAGTTGTGTAAACTGCACTTACCCATAAAAGTAGGTGTTTGAATTCCTCACTGCTGCAGGGGTCTTTAGGCTATATGGGTTGTGTCTTGCCCAAGTCACAACAACCAGCAAGCTTCTAGAAGCTCTGGCCCCCTCCCACACTTCCTCTCTGACTGCCAACTAATCAGCCCTGAGTAGGGAAATCAGTAGTCAGAGTGGAAAATCTTCAGGACTTTCCTGTCTAAAAGTTAAGCAGTACCATACTCATCATGAATTAAACAAATCAAACATTATGTACTTACTATACTGCAATGACAGAGCTGTGTTGTCTGCTTCCATCCTTCCTCAATGGTTGGTTATATGGATTTGACTTCAGCTACTCTAGACTTTGGATCCAAAGCTCAGGTTACTACCCTTACCCAAAATTCTCTCCTGCTGCTGAAGTTACCTCAGATTGCGTTTATCCAAACACTAACTAGTGGACAAAGGACTCTCTCCTCAGAGACCAAATTTAATAAATTTAATGCATCAACTCCTTCTCTGCTCTGGACCTTGAATGGTATATGAAACAGACCCAGGGAAATTCAGTACATCATACCAGGAACCAAGAAATAATAAAGAAAGTGGTGTAAGGAGAAATGGAGGTTGAAGAAGAACAGAAGCAGAAAACACAGATCTATCATTATGGCAAATATATGACATTTGCATCTGATGTTGTCTCTTCCATCTGGTTCTCCACAATTGGAACAGAGTCCCCAGCTAATGCAACTCTGGGGAATTCTCATGGAGGGATATTTTAGAGGATGGCAGAACCATAACCAGCCATATATCTGGAGTGTAAATCTAATTTATAATGATAAATGAAGAGATGGATATTGGACCAGGTGGCTGCAGCACAAATATCATCAATGGAAACTCTTGAAAATAAGACAGTGGAAGTAGTCCCAAACCCAGTCTGGTGAGCCTTGATAGGTTTGAATATGGTCAAACCCTTCTCTCTGTATAACATACAAGGTGCAGTCAAATAGTCATCTAGAAAGAGTCACTATAGAGACTCCCTGTCCCAGTTTGGCTGTCGAAAATTATACAAATAGCTGATTAGACTTTCTAATGTTCTTTGTATGGTGAAGTTAAAAATGAAGCTAATGACTCATGTCCAGCAAATGCAGCATATCCTGTCCTTTGTTAGTAAACTTAGAAAAGAAAACTGGAAGGCTGATAGATTGATTCAGTGAGGTCTCTGTAGCTACCTATGGGATAAAAGATGGGTTAGTTCACAGGGTTACTCTATCCTTATGAAAGAACAAATAGGGAGATTTGCAAGAAAGGGCTTGCAATTCCAGTGCTCATGGAACTAAAGTAACTGCCACCAAGAACAACATTTCCAAACTAGAAATTGCAGGTCTACCTTGCCTACAGGTTCAAAAGGAAGTCTAGTCAAAGCTTGGAAAAGAACAGTGATATCCAGAGGGGGAGTAGGATCTCTAAAGGGGAGATCTAAGAAGGAAGGCAGCCCTGAGGTGGGCCTTGGATAATTTAAAGGAAAAGATAGAAGATTGATTTTCTTCAATATGAAAACTAGACATGGCCGCTAGCTGAACTTTAATAGTACAGCAGCTGACCCCATTGTGAAAGGGGAAGTCAGAAAATCTAAAATGTCTGGAAGAGGAGCTGAAAAAGTGTCCAGATTTCTGTGAGAGGCCCAAATAGAAAATATTTTCCACTTGGTTTTGTAAATCCTTCAGGTAGATGGTCTTTGTTCTGAAGTAAAAATGTGAATTATCTGAGAGGATACCCTGGACCAACTAGCCATCACTGGAAGTGCAGAAACCAAATGGTCACCTTCAGGGCTTGAATGTTTATATGAGGCATTCAGGACGGGTGAGAAAAAAGATCTGGATTGGGACCCAGTAACCAAGGAGGGTCTATCAGATGAAGCCAGTGGAAGAGAAATCATAGCTGTTGGGTCCAGAATGGCACACTGATGATGACTGTGATCTTCTTCTCCAAGGCTTTATGCAAGAATTTCAGGATACAGAAGTAGGGGGAAAGGCATACAGGAGCCTGAGGGGCCAAATATGGGTCAGAGCATTCCCTCAGTGACTCCCTCTCCTGTGAGATTAGAGCAAAGTACCTGCTGCACTTTGTGTTGTTAGAAAAGCAAAAGAGATTTAGACCCCAGCAGGAAAAAAAATCAATCAGCTTTGCCACTGTTGGATTGAGGGACCAATCAAGAGGTAGAAGGATATACTTGTTCAACCTATCTGCTAGAACAATGGATTTTCTCGGGATGTGTGTTGCTACCAGAAAGCAATGGGAAGATATCACCCATTTCCAAAAATCTCTCAGCATTATGGGTACAAATGTGTCTCCTTCCAACTTGATGTAGCTGACTACCAACATGTTATCCATCAGAATGGATATCACTCTTAGAGGGAGGGAGTCCTGGAAGGCCTGCAACAGTAGTAGGACTGCTCTCATCTCTAATATGTTGATATGAAGACTGGCTTTGGTAGGAGATCATGTGCCTTGGACCTTCCATCCCTTGTAGCTCCCCTCCGTCCACCCTAGTTGGAAGGCATCTGTGGTCACCATAGTCTGGGGAGGAGATAGAACAAAGGGATGACCTTGTGGGACCTTTGGGGATTTCAGCCACCATAGTATGTATGCTCTGAAAATGTTCATTAGAAGTACTTGGAAATTCATGGGTTGATATCTGCTAGACCATTAAAATGAAAGAACTCTCGTGTGATATCTGGGAAAGGAACCAGGATGATGGAAGTAACCATAGAACCAAGGAGGAACAGAATCAGTCTTGCTGGTGACTTCTGACAGCAAAGAACTTCTACCTCTTGGTTATGAAAAGTGGTAATTCTGTTCTCTGGAAGCCTTGATATCTGGCACTTCTTATCCAGGTGAGCCAATATGAATTCTAATTGTCTAAACAAAGAGAAAGCTGGACTTGACTAAGTTCACTGGGATGCTTAGTTGACTGCAAAGTTGGGATGCAGAGTCCCTGGCCTGGAGGAGAATATTCTTGGAGGGAGTGGTGATGAGCCAGTTGTCCAGATATGGAAATATTCATAACCCTTGCAGTTTAAGGTGAGCTGCCACCACTGAGATACACTTAGTCAGCACCAGGGGTGTGTGGCGAGACCAAAGGGCAGGGCTCTGAATTGGAAATGCTTGGCTCCCAGCCAGAAGCAGAGAAACCTTCTGGATCACCTGTCCATCTTTATGTGGTAGCATACATCCTGAAGGTCTATTGAGCATATTCAGTTGTGCTTTCACAATAGTGGGAGTGATCATCCTTTATATCAACTGTCTGACATAGTGATTTAGATGGCTGAAGTCCAAATTTGTCCTCATGTCCCATTCTTCTTTGGCACCAGAAAAAAATCTTGAGTAAGCTCTGGAGCTGTCTAGCAGCTTTTTTCCTAGAATTTCTGCTTTTCAATTGGGTAGGGGTGTGTGGAATATTTGGGACCTTCCTTGAAGGTAGTGGGTAAGGTAGAAAGGGGAATGAATAGTCTCTGGTTATGGTCTTCTTCACTCATGTGTCTTAGGTGATGGATGTCCAGCCCTCAAGGTGCAGAGATAAGCATCCCCCAACTGCCTCCAGAGTGCAACAGTCTGGCAACCATTCAGGAGTGCTGAAAAGGTCTCTCAAAGAATGGCCCTAGGAAGCTTTGATTTTGCAGACCACCTCTGCCACAGGGGTAATGTACACTGCCAGAATGCTCCCCTCTGTTTTGTGGGGAGTCTATCTCCAGAAATGTCAAGAGAGAACTTGAGACTTTCAGAACCACAGCTTTTCCCCCTCCCTTTTGGTTCCTAGAGGAAAAACCTCTGGGGGATACAGAGCTGTATTCATATGACATAAAATGGTCTTTCCATCTTTCTCACTCCTACAGAGCATGTCTTCAGCTTTAGGCCCAAACAGTGTTGAAACATTATAAGGGGCAAAGACACAAAGGACAGCTTGAAGTGCTCCACAAAATCACACAAGAACATCCAAGCATGTTTCCTTATGATAATGCCAGTGCCTATGGCTCTCAGTGCCTACTCAGTCACTTTAGAAATCAAGTGCATTGACATATTTGAAAGGGACTATAGGGTGACCACCTACAAATCCACTGATTTCTTGTCTTTTTCAGAAATGGATCTAGAAAGAGATTTAGAGAGCTCCAAAATTAAATCCCCAGTCCTCAGTCACTTCTTTTTCCAAACAGCCCAAGGTTTTTGTATTAATTAACACAGATTTTTATTTGAAGCTTCTAACAGTCTTTCTTGTGCAAGTATTTTTCTTTCCTCTATTTATTCTGTTAATCCTTTTGTATACCTTCTGTCTGGAAACAGTGGGCTTCTTGCATAATAGTAACAATGCACAATTTATTTCTTTCTTATCCTGAATAGCCCACTCTAACATCTATATGGCTCTTTTTTGGCCTATGAGTTTTTCTGATTTTTGTGGACTACTACTTTCTTCTACAATGGGGAGGGAGGCATCCTCTGCCTAAGCCTGGCCTAGCTCCATTGTAGGAATGCTTCCATGTCTTGAGGATTCTACACTATATTTTTTTCCAGTCCTGGTACCAGTGTGCCTACCAGAATTGGGCACTTTTTTTATTCCAGGTCTTGTGCACCCAGCTATCTTTTTTTATTTTTTAACCTACTTCTGTCCATGACATATATTCTATATAAAATATCGGCTATATATTAGTGTTGTCTTGGTGACATTTTGTGAAAACAGGGTCCACCTCATGAAGATATTCACCAAGACTTGAGGATGAATTCAATTCCAGCAATACTACTCTCCTTTGCTTGCTGATTTATCATCTCTCCATTCAGACACCTTCTACATAGATTGTCTGATGATTCTCTACTTCCTTTTGCTAACTCCAAACATTTCCAGAGGTAGTTATCTCTAAATGCCTTATGTACCTGAATAAAGTCACCTCTTCACTGTCTATATGAGACATTGTACAAGTTCAGATATTTTAGTTTTTCATAATAACTTAGATTTTCACATCCATGGATGCCCTTGGTATATTTCCACTGTACTCTTTCCAATTTATTCATGCTTGTTTTCCTATAAAGCTTCCATATTATTATTCCATACACAAGTTTGGGTCTAATGTAACTAACAAACAATGATTTCTTTTTTTCCAATTTCCTAGACTTTATAAATCTTTTTATACAACCTATAGTTCTATAAAAAGAAGTTATGTACTCACCATAACGTTCTATCTGAATTGTTGTTTTTCATTTGTCTTCAACTTGTGGGTTAGGCACCGACATCGGTGCAGAGCTGGTCATATCCAAGCTATGGTGCTGAAACTGAGCTCCTCCCCTGCCCATAATGCCTCTCTCTCCCTCACTACCTCAGAACAAGTTTGCCTGACAGATAGGTTCCTGACATAATACCATAGAAAACCACGTTAACAACTAATAACTCCTTTGAAGAGGAGGCGTAGGGAGAGAACAGAAGGCCTCCTCTGCCAGGCCAAAGTGTTCATGGTAAGGAGGAAGGAGGGAGGGAAGGTTGAAGACAAATGAAGAACAACAATTCAGATGGAATATTATGGTGAGTGCATAACTTCTTTATCTGACATTGTTGTCTTCATTTGATCTTCAACCTGTGGGACAGAGTCCCCAGCTACTTGAGCCATGGGTGGCCCTAAGGAAGGATGTTTCGGAGCATGGCAGAACCAAAGGAAGCTCTGTAAATTGATGAAATATCCAATTTGTAATGGGACATGAAGGTGTGAGATGTAGCCCATGTAGCTGCAGTGTATATCTCATCAACTGGTACTCTAAAAGAAAAGGCTGATGAAGTAGACACAGCCCTGGTAGAATGTGCCTTCACTGCAGAAGGAAAAGAAACACTATACTTTCATAAATAAACATAATACATTTCGCAATCCAGTTGGCAATGGTTACTTTGGAAACAGGCAATCCCAATCTGTGCTTAGAATATGATACAAACAGCTGATTGGACTTTCTGAAATATTTGGTTCTATCTAGATAGAAACAGAGCTGCCTATGTACATTAAGCATGTGTAATTGATATTCCCCTTTGCTTTGAAACTCTGGAAAGAACACAGGAAGGTGAATGACCTGATTAATATTCTTCTCTGAAGCAACTTTTGGTATAAAGGAAGGGTTCAGCCTAAGAGAAACATGATCTTTGTGAAATATAAGGTACGGAGGTTGAATGCAAAGCGCTTGTATTTCAGAAACCCTCTTAAATGAAGTAAGACCTACCAACAAAGCCATTTTCCATGACAGGAACTATAGATCCACTTTTGCAGAGGGCTCAAAGGGAGATGACACCAGCACTTGTAGCACAAGGGTTAGGTCCCAAGGAGGGGTTGTGTCCTTAACTGGAGGCCATAAAAGAAATGTTCCCTTCAAAAAAGCTTTGCACAATCTAGAAGCGGCCAAAGAAGAATCCTTGAGTCCAACATGATAATGGGATATGGCAACTAGTTGGACTTTAACTGTAGAGAAACTGACACCTTGGTTGAAGATACAAGCCAGAAAGTCTAAAACCAAAAGTATAGAGGGAGTAAAAGGATCCATCGAATTGTGGGACGCCCAAATGGAAAACCTCTTCCATTTGCCAGCATAAATCTTCTTAGTAGACAACTTGTGAGTGGAAAGCAATATATGCTTCGCAGGAGATGAAAGGCCAGGAACTCTAGCCATCACTGGAACTGCAGAAGCCAAGCTGTGAGCTTCAGGCATTTCAGATCCGAATGATAATCACCCTCTGGACTGGAAATCAGATCTGGACATTGATCCAGAATCCAAGGAGGACTGACACTGTGAGACCAAAGGAGAGGAAACCAAACTTGACAAAGCCAGAAGAGGGCAATGAGGATCACGCAGCACCTCGACCTCTGTGCCTTCTGACGGAATTTCGACATAAGAGGAAGGGGAGGGTAAGTGTACAGCAAACCGGGGGGCCAAGCATAAACTAGACCATCCCTGGGAATCCCTCCTTTGGGGGGAATCAGGGCAAAAAACTCACTGCACTTGACATTGGAAGGTGAGCTGAAGAGATCGCAGCATGGCTGACCCCATTTGTGGAAAATCATGTTTGCCACTGACTGTTTCAAATACCATTTGTGAAGAGACAAAATGGCCCTGCTGCATTTGTCCACTAGAATATTGAAACTCCCCAGAATGTGCGTTGCGATGAGAAGGTGGCCTGAAGAAATCACCCATTCCCACAATCTCAAGGCCTCTCGACAGAGGGGATAAGATCTGGTTCCTCCCTGTTTGTTGATATACCAGACCACTGCTAAGTTGTCTGTCAGTATTGCAATCATTCCTCGAGGGAGAAAGAAATGCAGTGCCTCCAACACCAGAAGCACTGTCCTCATCTCCAGAACACTGATGTGTAAGTTGGTCTCTAACACTGACCACATCCCTGGAATAGTCTGTCCCAGCAAATGCCCCTCTACCCGATCTGGAAGGGGTCCGTGGTGACTGTGGCTACAGGAGTGGGAGGCACAAAAGGGCAACTTTCTGCTAAATTCTGATAGTTTAACCACCACACTAGGGAGGACTTGCAGGTTTTGGACAGCCAAGTGGGATGAGACAGGGGCTTGTCCAGCAGTGACCACTGTATTGCTAGGGTCCATTGGAGAAAGCGCATGTGTAGTCTTGCCAAAGGTAAAATAACAATGGTTGCTGCCATAGATCCCAAAGCTTGGAGGATTTGGGCTGCTGACAGCAGAGGCTTTTCTAGAATGACATGCACATGGAATTGAAGAGACTGAATCCTGTCTCCGGGGAGAAAGACCTTGCACAGAGAAGTGTTCAGCACTGTTCCGATGAATTCCAAGGAACAGAGATGCTCCAATTCTGATTTGGGAAAGTTTATCATGATGCCCAAGGGCAAGGCTGACTGAAAAAACTAGTCCCTGGCCTGAAGAAGCTGATTCTTGGTGGGTGCAGCTAGAAGCCAGTCATCCAGTTAGGGGGAGACCTGTATCCCCTGCAGCCTGAGATGTGCTGTGAGTACTGCTACCACCTTGGTGAACAACCTGGGGGCTGTGGTGAGGCCAAACGGGAGTACCCTGAGCTGACAATGCTTGGCTCCTGACCAGAAGCATAGGTACCTCCTGTGGCGCTTGTCCATCTTTATGTGGTAATACGCATCCTGGTGGTCCACCAAGCACATCCAGTAGTCCTTCTGAAGGTAGGGAAAGATAGACTGAATAGTAGCCATCCGGAACTTCGTCTTGGAGACAAACTTGTTCAAGTGGGTCAGAGCCAATACTAGTCTGTGTCCCCCATCTTTTTGGGCACCAAAAAGAATCGTGAGTAGACGCCTGATCTGGATAGCTCTGGGGGGATGGGCTGGATAACTCCGCTCGTTGGGCAGCTTGGAAATTTCAAGTTCGGCTGCCTCTCTGTGAGCGGGTGGGACATTCAGGAGAATCTTTCAGAATTTTGGTGGGTGAAGAAAGGGTACTGAATAACCCCTGGATATTATTCTCAGCACCCATTGATCTGACATGATGGGTTCCCAGGCCGATGGATGTAGAGAAAAGTGACCCCCGACTGCCTCCTGGGTGGGGCAGCTGGGCAACACTTCAGGGTTGCTGGAAGGGCCTGTCTGGGCAACAGTCTTGAGACCCTTGGTCCCTCAAAGCCCTTCTGCTTCACAGGGCAACATCTAAATGAATCATTCCCCGATCTGCCTCTAGGGGAAGAGTCTGCCAGTGCATCTTGATGAAAAGCCCTGGACTTACAGAACTACAGCTTCTTACTACCTCTTTGATACCTGGAGTAGGATCGCTGAGGAGTAGAAAAGCAGATTCTGACAGCTGACAGAGTCTTACCATCTTTCTCGCACTGAGCTAAAGTATGCTTCATGGATGGACTGAACAGGGTGGATCCATCGAAGGGGCATTCATGAAGGATGCCTTGAAGGGCTCAAAGAACTCACAAAGCTGCATCCAGACGTGATGCCTAGTAGCGATTCCTGAGCTGGCTGCTCTAGATGCACCTTCCATGGCCTAGGAGAGGAGCCTCATAGAGATATTAGAAATGGCTTTAAGAGTGGCCACTCTACAGAAGGAGATCTTCTCCTCTGTTCACATGGACTGTGGGGTAGATGCAGAAACCTCCATAATGAGTGACCTCTGCAGTCTAGTAAGATGCACCATATAATTCTGCGCCCTCAGGGAGAAGGTCACTGATGTATAAACACGCCTCTCCAGTCTGTCTATTGCTCTGAACTCCCTGTCAGGCAGATGGACAGAGGAGCTCTCCTGAGCAAGCTCCTTTTTGGTGGCAGCTGCAACTACCAAGGCATCAACAAGGACACACTTCTGCCAAAATAATCTGTCTTGCAGGGCACTAAGGACCTATTCAGGGTACTTGGGTACTGGTGCCACCACATTTGGTTCCGTCTACTCCCTGCAGGCAATGAGATCTACCAAAGGGTATGCAGGGGAGGGTCACCCAGGAGGTAAGTGGGCCTGCATCGAATACCTCCAGGAACACTGACTTATACAGATTGGGCTTTTGGGAAGACCATCCACCTTTCTGATGCAAAATGTCCATGATGTCTCCAAGGGAGACATCATCAGGTGGAGATCTGTGGGAGCTCTCACCTTCATCCCAGTCAGTGTCTTTGGTGGCAAACTCAGGGGTGGAGTCAATGTGCCTGCTCTTGCAACATGTTTCTGGTGGACCTCCTCGGAGGGAGATTCCAGGGAGGAGCCAGAAGCCTGGGGCTCCACAGGGAGAATAACCTGGAGGGTAGGGGCAGGCTGACCCTGAAGTGGAGGACTGGAGATGTCAGGTCCAGAGTCCAGCTGGAGTAGAAAAGGATCTGGAGGGGGTGGCATTGAGGATCTCGACATCAGGTTTGAGAGAACCTTCTCCACCACATCGAACGCCGATGGGAGCAGAATATCGGTGCCGCATGCACCTGCGCTGAGGCACTTGACGCCAGCAGACCCAAAAACCTCAACTTCATCTACGCTGATGGGGGGGGTCTGTACCGAGCTGCTCAGCACCAAAGCTCCAAGGGGAAGGGAAGGCACCGAAACCTTTTATGCTAACACCAAACCCTTGAAACTGATGCTGAGTGGACTATGACACTGAGAGCCTTCCAGCACCGAACTGAAAGGGGCTGAGGAACTCAAGGCTGTGGTCAGCGAAGATACCAAAAACCTCGACGCCAGCCCCTCTATGCCAGCAACTCTGACATCCAAAGGCCCTGAAGCCATGGGGCTCAGGAAAGGAGGATGCCAAGTAAGTGTAAGGGAAGGACCCACCACTCCCATTAGGGAGGGGGTGGGAAGGACCCCCAGCTGGATCTGAGCCCACGGGAATTGTCTCATCAGGCAGTCTACTTCTCTCTCTCAGACAAACTACGGGATGACCTGGCAGAGGCAGCCACAGACTTAGGCCCGGAATGGTGCCTGGGTGTGGCCAACTCCGGGGGCTCAGGAGAGAACCTAGGCTGAGGACAGGACAACCTACTCCTAATTTTGAGAGAAGGTTTGCCAGCAGAGTGGGAAGAGTCTGCCAGTTTCCATTTCTCCAGAGGACTATCCTTGCCTCTGGACTTCTCTCTCTCTCTTTCTCTGCTTTCCTGTCCTCATCCCTGCTCTTACTCTCAGGCAACTTAACAGGAGGTTGAGTCCCTGCACCCAGACCAGAAGAACTGAGTAACAGATGCTTTAAAATCGACATATTGCACTTATCCATGAGGGTATGGGCAGAAAACCCCACACAAATAGAACACCCAATGTCCAAGTGAGCGATGCCTAAACACGCTACACAATGAGTGTGGCCATGTGATGATGGAAGTTTATGTCCACACCCAGTACATTTTTTGAATCCCACACCATTATCAGATTTATCAAATTTATCAGCCATGATAGGAAAGATTTGAAAGGGAACCTGACCAGAACAGAAAAAAAAAAAAAAAAAAAAATATATATATATATATATATATATATATATATATATATTTTTTTTTTTTTTTAAGGAGAAACGGGAAGGGTAGGGAAAAGGTTAGAACTAAAAAAGGAGATTAACAGTACCTGAGGTATGCAGATTTCTCAACAATCTCAGGAAAAACTCACACCAAAGACGGAGTTCAGCTGACTCGCTTGTAGCTGGAATGGTGGGAAATGAGATCTGAGGTAGTGAGGGACAGAGGGTCATTATTGGTAGGATTAGGAGCTCAGTTTAGGCACCATAGCTTGGATATGGCTGGCTCACCACCGATGTCGGTGCCTAACCTACAGGTTGAAGATCAAATGAAGATAACAATGTCAAATCTATCATTAACAGATTGGTTGATACAATTAGAAAAAGTCAAAGCTGGATCTACCCATATAACTACTTCCTTAAATTAATCTACAGTTTCAATCACTGTGTACTGTATTACATGCGCACATTTCATTGTATGTCTCCCAAATCTCATATATTTAGTTAGTATTTATCAATGTATTTTTCTCCTGTGCCCAAATGGTTAATTTAGTCAAGTTCTTTTGCAGACATGCCCTATCTGTAACACATAATCAGTTTACCCACTGTCAAGTCACCAGCATATAGACTATATAACGCCTCAGATGAAAAAGACAGATCTGAAAGTTTAAAAGGATAAAGCCTAGTGGGGAATATTGAATGTAGCCTAGAATTTCATCTCTCCAGTTGCTGCTGTATGATATTTGCCATGTCCTATTTTTAAGTCATGCAGGTATCCAGCTTATCAAGATTACATCCATATCTAGTTGCTCTAATTTATCGATCAGTGTTTTTGTGTATGACCCTATCAAATGCTGACATTGTCTATATAACTTACATGACTGCACAATTTTTCATTTATAGCTATTATATTGTTATAGAACATCATGTTACAGGTAGTTATAGATCTATTTTCAACATATGCATGCCGATATATGGTTTCAAGTCCCAACCTTTCCAATTCTTACAAAGATTTAGCCAAAATAGTATTTCCCATTATTTTTCCACAACATGAAAGCAAACTTATAAGTCAGTATGTCGCTGCTTTTGTCCTATTTCTCTTTCCCTTAAAGACAGGTTTAACAAGTGCATGTCTCCAGTCTTTAGGAGTCACTCCATACTTAAATGAACTAGTCAATAATGGATATAATGGTACTGTAAATTTATGCCAGGAACCAAAATGCAAAGAACAAGGCAGGAAACCACTGGATAAACACTTTATATAAGTAAAGCTTTCGGATACAATCCTTTCTCAATACATTGATTGTATCCGAAAGCTTTACTTATATAAAGTGTTTATCCACTGTAAATTTATGCCAACGTTTGCAAATGTCTTTTTCAATATAATTTCAGGATCTTAAATAACCCGATACTAACGCCTCTTCATGCAGCCAAACTGCTCTGCATAATAATGACTGCGTGGAATGCCAGTAATGGCAGATATTGTCTTGCTGAATAAATATAATTTACCAGCGTTTGTCTGTAAATGTCACTAATAAAACATACACGTTTCACAACAGACACTATAGTTGTCCCAGCACTCTCACAGGTGCGCCTTATGTATCCCCAATTCCTTTCAATCTCTCCAAAAACTAGATAGAGAGAGAGCATAATAAAAATGTATATGAGACCATGGATTGGCAGGGGATAATGATAGGTAAATTATGTTATGCTTACAGTATAGAGCTGGTGACTGGGTTCGAACCTCTTGCTCCCATCAGCCAAAGAGCTCAGGTTTTCTGTGACAGCACTGTTCCCCATAAGTGGAATGCAAGCAGCACAAGTGACAACCTTGGCCAAACTATTGCAGGCATCAGCTCTGTACTCATACCAGGTATAGCATACCCTGCAGAAGCCTGTAGCTGTAATGCTTCACAAGGAGAATCAGAATGATCTTGCTCTTCAACTCACACCACCTCTGTGCTCTAAAAGGAGCACTACCTTCCAGTCTCTCCTTCAAAGATATTAAGAAAAATGGCACCAAACTGGTGTCTAAAGCAAATCTCACATTTCCCATCCTTCACTCAGTGAAGGGAACTATGGACAATTGCATCTGTGTGTTGGATTCAAGAAATATAATATATGTCCTAAACTTTAATGGCTCCAGTGGCAATCCTCTTTCCATTGGTTTGTTACTGAGAATTTATGAGCAACAGCAACTTGAGCTTAAGATGATTAATAATGGGTTATAAATTGCATTTAACTTAACAAATTTAGCTGCCAGAACATGCATGTATGGAGTAATTCACAAAACAAATGAAAGGAGAATACTCTTCACACCCACTGTTCACAATGCCATGACTTACACATCAAGTGATACTAACTACAGACACCACAGAATAAATTCTATTAAACTTCTCAGGCAGCACTGAATATAGAACCCATTCTTCATTCATGTGCTATCATCCCCACGCTTCTCCCCAGTTAAAACCATAGTTAAAAACCTGAAACCATGGATAGGCACTTTCCTGCTGTCTCCATGGGCAGCCTCGTGGATATGGATATCCTGAGGCAATGCAGCAATGCTCTCATGTATACTGGTAACCACTTAATCCTGAAACAAACAAACACAGTGCGGAAGCAATGTAGTTACACTATGAAAACTGAGACACAACTCCCACACACTGACAAAACAAATGACAAACAGGTTGTCAGCACATACACACACAAACACACTTGCACACACACACACACGCACACACACTCACACACACGCACACACACACACATGCACACAAGCACACACACACACACACACACACACACACACACACACACGCACGCACACACACACACACACACACACACACACACACACACACACACACACACACACACACACACACACACACACACACCATTTCCCTCACTAAATAAGATCTCGACACATAAACCAACATATGCAGAGGTACTCACAAGTAACTTACCAAAACCTCAGAGGCCTCCCATACACTGCCCTTAGAAACAACATGTAAATAAAACCAAGTCAACACCAACCACTACACATCACAGTGTCTCCACAAGTAAGCCCCTAAGGTGAAATACCACACATCCAAATATTATGGTCATAGGAGACTCCATTGTGAGAATACACAGACACCACACTCACCAAGCTGAATGAAGAGAGGGTTACAGTTAGTTGGCTGTCAGGGGCCAGGATTCGCCAGATCACACAGACACTCAAGTCACTCAGCCACAAGTACCAGTATGACTCCGTCATAATCCATGTGGGTGTGAATGACTTGAGATGTACCTCCCTGGACTATATGAAGAGAGACATGATGGACCTCTCTCAGTACATGTCACAGGCTGGTATGAGTCTCACATTGAGCAACATTCTACCCTCACCAAGAATGATACCATAATACAAACAGAAAAAGACTGACTTCAATAACTGGCTTAGTTACTGGTGTCATTCGAAAGGGATCCAGTATTTGTCAGCCTGGAATGACATGATCGACATGTCAGCCAGAGATGATCTGCACCTGTCACCTCTTGGCTTTCAAACACTGAAAAGGCACTACCCACCCCATAGTGCCTTTTTTAGGCAGGGCCAAACCAATAGACATAAATGTAACAAATTATTCTAACGCCAAGCTGAAGGTACTACTGCACGATGCTAGGAGTCTTAACAAGAAACTGCACTCCCTGAAAGCTCACCTCACCTTGGAGAATGCTAACATCTATGCAGTTACACAGACATGGTTTAAGGCTATGAAAATCACCCCAGCAGTGCAAGGCTACAATGCCTATCACATATTCAGACCACTTTCTGAAATGGAAAGAATGAAAGGAGGAGGTGTTTCTATTTACATAAAAATACAATCATACTTCAAGCAGGATGATTCTTTGAGCTAATCCATGTCCAGCTGATCATAGGAAAAATCCCCCACCATATCATCACTAGCTACAGGTCCCCAGCAATGAATCATGAAAACCACTCTGGATTCCTGACGTTACTATAATAACTTAGTTTCAGCCCAACACACAACTCATGGGTGATTTTAACTACCCTTCCATAAACTTGGCATATATGACCACTAAAATGCAGGCTCAGAGATTCCTGGACCTTGTCAATGCAAATGTTCTGGAACAGCTGGTCTGCACTCTCACTATGGGCTCAAATATCCTTGGCATAGTACTCACCAACATAAGGGAGTGTTGCACCCCCCCCCCCCCTGCAGCATAATGTCCTCATTGGTAAGATCAGATCATAAATAAGTCACCTTTGAAATTAATGTAATGGTACAACCCCAATCAAAACCTAAAACCCTAAAACATTTTTCTAAATCAAATTACCTTCTATTATGTGGCAGCATAGATACTTTTAAAGCTCCCTCTAATGCCAAAAACATGGAGGCCTACACAGAAATATACATGAATGCTCTGTACAAACACTGAAACTGCATATAAACAGCAGTACCTGACCGAACTAAACCCAGGTCTGGATGGAAAAACAAGCCACCTTTGTGGACCCCTGGCATAAATAGACTATACAACAGAAAGAAGAAATTCCCATCTATAAGTAAGTGAGAAGGTGCACAACTGAGAAACAAAATCCCTCATTAGTCTTAACAGGCAAATCAGGGAATTAGTCAAGCCTTTAAGTTAAACATGAGACTAAAATAGACTCCCAAGCAAAGGATAACCACAAAGCATTTTTCAGTTATGTCTGAAATCTTAATGGAAACACTCAGCAATGTGCTGAGATGGCTGCAGACGGCACTACCTATACTCAGCCAGAAGAAATAGCAAACCTGCTGGCTGATAAATTCAGCTCCAATTTCACCCCCTCTTCACCTCCAGTCACTCCCCATGAAATACCTCCTACCATTCCTTTGCCTGTTATCACAAAAGAACACACCATCACTGTGCTTTCTAAAGCTAGAAATATGGTATCAATGGGTCCTCATGGAATCTAAGGGTGCCTATTAAATAGCTTGAAACATGACCTAGCACACCCACTTGGATCTCTATTTAACCACAGAAAGGCATTATCTCAGTAGAGTGGAAGACAGCAACGTTCATCCCTCTGCTCTAGAAGGGACCATCAACTGACCCAGGAAACTACCAACCCATAATTCTGACTAGCCTCATATGTAAGGCTATGGAAAGGATAATCATAGACCTGATTAACAATGACATAGGAAATGGGCAAACTCTAGAACCAACCCAGTTTGGCTTTCTCAAGTGCAGGTCCTGCATGCGCAATCTGGTGGACTTGTTTGAGAAGGTCACCAAGGCCATGGATGAGGGTAAGACAGTGCATATCACCTACCTTGACCTGGCCAAGGCATTTGTCATAATACCCTACTAGGGTATTATAGATAAACTCACAAAATTAGGTATAAACCTTTACTTCACCAGATGGATAGCCAAATAGCTCGTGGATAGGCCATATGTTGTTAGAGTGGACGATCCACATCCAGCAGGAGGCCATTCACCAGTGCAATACCACAGGGCTCAGTGCTGAGCCCCATCCTGTTTATCTTATACTTCTCAGATGTCAAGGCAAATGTTGATGGCCTTTGATTGACCAAGTTTGCTGATGACTGCAAGTTGGGGTGATCAATGATGTTGATATCCTATAGAAAGGTCTGATGCAGACTAATAATTGGTGTCACAAACATGGCCTCAAACTAAATGTGAAAAAGCACATAATAATACCCTTTGGGAATCAAATACCCTGCAAATTACAACACTGATAGCACACACTAAGAGTGGATGCAGTAGTGAGAGATCTGGGTACTTAGACAGTAATCTGAACTTTGACACCATGTGTCCACAGTAGTGAGGAAATCCTTCTGTGTGGCTCAGCTTATAAGTAAGGACATGGCATCCAGATCTAAGGATGTTATAGTACCATTGTACTCGTCTCTCATCAGACCAATAACTGACTACAATTCACCCTTTGGCATGTACCTCGCCAGGCACCTGCAACAGTTATAGCATCCTCAGAGGTTTCTCATCAAAAAAATTCAGGGTATAACTAACGTGTCATATGCGGACCAATTAAAAGTCTTATCATTGTATTCTGTTTCCTACCAATTACTTAGGGGTGATCTGTGCCTGACCTACAAGGCAGTTTCTGACCCAGTCTTGATGGAAATGTTGCATATTTGAAAAACTAACTGCATGAGGGTTACCCACTGCAAAGATCTAAACCTGAATAGATCATGCTGGAGAGACAGATATGTGTCCCAGAGATTGCCTCTTCCCTGGAATAGGTTTCCTATTCATGTGTAGCAGAGCCCTTCCCTGATCATTTTCAAGTGCAATCTTGACCAATGGATGAGAAATCACAAATTCACTCCTGGGGTGGCACCCATGTCCCTTATCAAAACCCAACTTACTGACCCTTGTTATATTTCCCCTAGGGATACATAATTGGGTAAAATCTGGGTAAAACTTTCTAGGCTTGTAAGGGCTCTTGAGCTGTTAGACTAGTAGTCTCCTATAAACCTATGAACATAGTTGCAGGATTTTTAAGACAGTGAGGAAGACTGCAAAATGAGCAGTGTTAAACAGACTTAGATAATCAGGAGATGCAAACCCTCCACATACTACAGATACTTTACTAACCAATTATACATCACATCTGGAATAAAATGAGGCATAGAAGGTGTTACAATTCAAATAATTATGTCAGCTCATAGTTGTATCATTAGTACTTTCTGTCATGCCTCAAATTTAAACTCACTCACTAGATGATCACCAAACCATTAGCACAACCAAAGGATTTTTTCTCAGTTTTTGCCCCGGGATGAGAACTGTCATTTATTGTCACCTACCTATGTATAACTCAATCACTCTGTGTCAACCTATGTACAATGGTTGAACACAGAAAGGATTTTTTTTCCTAAGTGGGTGTGTGTGTGTGGTGCTTATGTCAGTTTGCCACATGCGGTTGACAATGTGACCAAATACTGAATGCGCATAATAAAGGTATGCTTGGTTCAAGACAAAGCCTCAGTGGGCATGAACCCATGACTGTCATATACCTCAGTGGGCATGAACCCATGACTGTCATATACCTCAGTGGGTATGTACCCATGACTGTCAGTGAGATATGCTCCATACTATAGCTAGAGTAGACATAAGAGGGGACAGACTACATAGGGTTAGAGACACACACACACACACACACACACACACACACACACACACACACACACACACACACACACACACACATATACTATGGAAATGCAGGATATTTGCAGACTGCAAACAGACCATTGTAGAACAACATACAATGAGCCAGTAAAGGATGTACTGAAAAACAGCAATAGATATTCTGTTTTGTACATCATATTATTAACTTATTAGTGACATAATGCAACAGACATGCATATGTACTTTTTGTTATAAAGTACAAAACATACAAATTGATGATAGAAATGTTTAATTTCAGCATATTATATCTCAGAACATTATACAAAATGTAATGACAATGGATTTGAACACGAGTATATGTCAGTAAAGGTCTCTAAGCAGAGCATTAGCTATACATGCAACATATTTTTCATAGGTCATGTATCAATAAAACGCATTCCTGTTAACATAACACTGGATATCTAGGAAAAAGAAAAATACATGATGTGATTCAAACCCATGCATACCTCACTCACAGTCTACCAAACAGAGCATTCGCCAAGTATAGCACTGAAGCCTCTCAGATGAAAGGCATAAAAAAATATTCATTGTAATGGGCTATAGTTCAACACAGAAAATAATACTGTACAACAACATCCCACCACCAGTGAATTAAAAAGAAAGTTATGTACTTACCATAATGATATATCTGTGTTGCCTGTATCCATCCTTCCTCAACATATGGGTCTTTGAATCCAAGTCAGATCCAACTTCATCCATTTTCAGGTTTTGGATCCAGTGGTCAAGCTCCTCCCTTTACCCATAATTCCCACATGTTCATCCAGCAACCTCAGATCAGGTTTTCTTGCAAGAAAAAAGGTGCCTAAGACAGAAGTAAAGAAACCAGCCAGTACATATGGTCTTCATAAGAAACCTCTAAGGCTAAATCAGCCACAGTAGTCCAGGAGTTAAAATGCCAAATACCATAAAATACATGAAATGGGGAAGAGAGTGAGATGTTGAGGAAGGACAGAAACAGACAAGACAGATCAGTCATTGTGATGAGTACATAAGTTTCATATTTGATGTTGTCTTTTCCATCTGTTTCTTAACATATGGGACAGTCTCCAGCTACTGTTAAAACCTGGGTGGTGTTATGGAATGATATTCCAGAGCACAACCAAACCAAAAGAGGCTCTTAATATGGATTGTATGTCCAATTTACAATGTGAAATGAAAGTATAGACCTTGGACCAAGTAGTGGATGCACAGATGTCATCAAGGGGTACTCTGGAAAAGGCTGTCGATGAAGATACAGATCTCATAAAATTGGCTTTTAGGGGTGCAGACAGTGATAAACCCCTTTCTTTGTAAATATAAGTTATACATTATGACAGCTAATGGGAGAGAGTGACTTTGGATACCCCCTTTTCCATCTTGACATATGACTAAGAGACAAACAACAGATCAATTTTCCTGAAGGCTTTTGTCCGATGTAAATGGAATCTTAAATGGTGAACACCTAGTAAGTGTAATGTACATTCACCTTTGTTGGAATAATTTGGAAAAAGCATAGGAAGATTTATAGGTTGGTTGATACATAGTTCAGAAGCCAACTTTGGAAGAAAAGAAGGGTTGGTTTTCAAGCACACACTGTCTTTGTGAAAGACTAAGTAGGAAGGTTTTGAAGACATTCTCCTAGCAGAAGTAACAGTAACCAAAAACAGTGTTCCATGATAAGATGTTTAGATTAGCTTTGGCAGTAGGTTCAAAAGGAAAACTAGTTAGGGCTTGCAGTAAAATTGTAATCTTACAGGGGAAAAAATGTGATTCTAAGCAGAGGTCGTAATAGAAAAGTTCCTCCTTGGAAAGTTTTAGATAGTCTTAAGGATGCAACGGGTGTGTGATTTATGCCAATGTGAAAGGAAGATATGGCTGTTAATTGTACTTTGATAATGGAGTAACTGCTTCATTCTGAAAAAGATGGGGAAGAAATTCAAGATTGCTGGAAGAGGAGTCAGAAGAGAATCAGATGGTTTTCAATTGCCCAGATAGAAAACCTTTTCCATTTGCTTTTCCAAATCTTACATGTAGAAGGCTTTCTGGGAAGAAGTCAGAATATGAACAACAGAGGATGAAAACCTGGACTGTCTTTCCATCACTGGAATCGGAGAAACCATACGGGCAATCTGACGGTTTGAATGTTGAGGTGAGGTGAGCCCGAAGGGTGAGAGAGTAGATCTGGATCCAAGCTCCGCTTGTGATTTTCTTCACAAATGCTTCCTGTAAAAATGTTGGAATCAAAGGAGTGGGAGGGAAGGCATGAAGGAGTCCTGTCAACTGTGGATCAGAACATCCCTCTGTGATTCCCACTCCTGCAGGATTAAAGTGAAGAACTTGCTGCACTTGGTACTGTGGGGAGATACCAAGAGATCGCTGCAAGATAGAGCCCAATGGCTGAAAATCTGCTCAGTGACTACTGGACTGAGAGATCAGTCATGCGGGAGAAGGAAAGACCTGCTCAACTTGTCCATTACTGGGTTTCCCTGGAATATGCATTACTATTAGAAAGCTATGAGAAGATATCACCCATTGCCATACTCTTATGACCTCTCTATATAGCAGGTAAAATCTGGTTCTTCCCTGTTTGCTGATGTACCAAATCGCATAAAATTGGCTTTTAGGGGTGCAGACAGTGATAAACCCTTTCTTTGTAAATATAAGTTATACATTACGACAGCCAATAGGAGAGAGTGTCTGTCTATAAAGATATCACATCTAAAGAGACAGAATCATGAAAAGCCTACAACACTAATAGAACCACTCTCATCTCCAACACACTGATGTGTTGACTGGCCTGTGATTATGACCATATACCTTGGATTGTATTTCCCAGGTAATGCCTCACCCCTACCCCAAGTGGGAAGCATCTGTCGTTAACATGGCTTGGAGAGAGGGACGATTGAAGAGACATCCTTGTAAAATATCTGGAAACTCAGACCATCACTGGATGTGTGTCTTGCAAATCTTTGTTAAAGATACTTGAAAAGACATGGGTTGCTGTCTTATTGACCACTGGACAGCAAGGGTCCTCTGAAAAAACCCACATGTAGTACCTGACTAGGGGAACCATGGTAATCAAAACTGCCATAGAGTCTAGAAGACAGAGAATTGATTTTGCTGGTGGCTTCTGACAGGACAAGACAGCCAAAGCTTTTTGATGAATGGATGTAATCCTTACTTGGGGAAGCTTTGTGTCCAACTGAGCACCTAACTGGATGAAGTTTGGACTTTGCGAAATTCACCATAATTCTAGGACTGAGCACAAATGGAGCAAGGAGTGGCTGGCTTGGATGAGTAGATCCCTGGTAGGGGCAGTGATGAGCCAGTCATCTAAATAAGGGAACACCCGGAACCCTGCAGTCAAAGACAAGCTGGTACTGCTGCCATACATTTGGTGAGCACCTGGGAACCTATGCTAAGATCGAAAAGCAGAGCTCTGAAATGAAAATGACTGGCTCCCAGTGGAAGGAAAATGCTTCTGGGAGTGACTGTCCATCTTTACATGGTAGTATGCATCCTGAAGATCTTTCAATCACATCTAGCCATTCATCCTGAGTACAGGAAGTATAGACTGTACCAAAACCATCCAGAATTTTGTTCTTCTTACAAATCTGTTCAAGTGACTTAAGTCCAGAATTAACCTTAGGTCCCCATTTTAATTTGGCAGTAAAAAAAACCTTGAATAAATTCCCGATCTTCTCTGGTCTGGATGGACCTCTTGAATGCCTCGATTGCTTCTTTATTTCTGTAGTGGCCACTTTCCTTTGAGAGAGTGGTATATTGGGAAGTCTTTTTTGAGTTAAAGGAGGAGATTAAAAGGGAATAAAGGTGTCTCTGGTTATAATCTTCTGCACCCCTTTGTCTTGAGTGATGAATATTCATGTTATTGGATGCAGGGATAAGTGCCCCCCAACTGCCTCCAGAGTGCAGCAGTGGGGCAACCATTCAGGAGTGCTGAAAAGGCTTCTCAGGGAAAAATCCCCTGAAGCCTTGATTGTGTGGATGACCTCTGCCCATAGAGTAATGCCTATTATTGGATGTCTCCACTTTGCCATGGGGAGCTCTGTCTCCACAAGTGTCAGGTGTAAACCTTTATGATTTTCAGAACCAGATCTGCTTGCCTCCTGTCTGTTTCCTCAAGACGGTCCTTTGAAGGGAGGGTGGCCTAATGGTGAACGTGTTTGCCTTACTAACACAAGGTGCAGGGTTTGAGTCTCTCAAGGGATAATTGGCTAGGCTTAATATGGCTCGCAAGGGCAGTTAGCTTAGTACTAATCTATGAACCTATGAACTTAGAGAATTTGATCCCTACAGCTGAATGGAATTTACTATCTTTTTCACTTCTAGAACTTGTCTTTTCCTCTTTGGGACCAAAGACGGTTGATCTGTCATAAGCAGCATTTACAAAAGTTGTCTTAAAATATTCCACTAAAATCACACAGCTGCATCCAAGCATGTCCCCTGATAGATATGCCTATGACTGCTCCTCTAGATGTACCCTCCATGGTGCAGGAGATAAGGTGCAGAGACATTAGACAAGGATGGGAGGGTAGCCAACTGTGCATCAATGGACTTCCTTTGATCAACAGAGTCCTTGGGAGAGATCTAGAGATCTCCTTGGTCAAATCCCTCTGAAAAAGCATAACATGTACCAAATAATTCAACCCCCTCTCCCAGAAAGTAGACGATGCATAAACTCGCTTCCCAAATCTGTCCAACATAAGACTCCCTGTTCAGTGGATAGACAGGGAAACTTTCTCCTACTAGTTCCTTTATGGTGGCTGCCATCACTATCAGGAAATCAGGAGCTGGGCCCTTGCTCCAACGAGAATGATCTTTAAGAGTGATGAGGAACTTATGTGATTTCCTAGGGATGGGTTGAGCTCTGTCCAGCTCCTTCCACTATCTCTGTAAGATAAAGTATATCATCTCATCAGTGGGCAGGACTACCCAAAACATAGATAGGCCAGAAATAAAAGCCTCAATAAAGACTGACCCCTCTGGAGAAGGCATTCAGGAGGACCATCTTCTTTCTGTTTAAGCAGTTCAAGGATTTCTCCAAATTAAACATCCTCGAGGGGGATCTGGGAGGACCCTTTCCTTCATCAAAATCAGTAACAGTGGTGACAAATTCCTGAGGGAAATCCAGGTTCCTCCTTTTGCATGAATGCTTCCTGTGTATCTCCTTAGTAGGTAGCTCTAGGGAAGACTCAGAAGCTGAGATGGTCTCTGCTACAGGAGCTGGATCAAGGCTTCTGGTTACTGGCTGTTCCAACAAGACAAGAAGAGAAGGTCCAGACCCTAGAAAATCCTTTATGGGAGAGATGGATTTGAGGTCAAGGAAGCAGTCTTCTGTCTTGGTTGAGTGAGCACGATACAGACCTGTGGAACCTAGCCTCATGAGTTGAAACCTCCAAAGGAGGCTCAAACCTGTTTACCATATTGCTCAGGTTCAAGGCTGACGTCAGAGCCAAAATGTGTAACACCAAGGCTTAATCCCAACAGCTTGGTTCCAAACCTACTCCATTGGAGTTAGTGCCAACCATTCAGTTCCAAGATTCAAATGACACCAAAATGGTTGGAGCTGACAGAATCAAATAACTCATCAGCATACAGTAAGAATAACCCCAGACTCTGTTGAAGACCTGCCTCTGGTGGAAGTCAGATCCAAATGCTCTGATCTGAAAGGGCAGATCAGAGAAGGAGAAGCAACTAATTGCAGGAAAGAAACAATTTCCCCAGATCTGGTAGCCACAGCAGACAGAACCCCTATATGGATCTGGATCCAAAGAAATCTCCTCATCATCTTGTCCACATCTACTTTGGTAAGGCTCCTGGTAGATATGGCTGACCAAAAAGGCAAAGTAGCAGATGGGGGCTTAGAATGATGGTACAGCTTCTTCTGCAGTATAAGTGAACAGAACCTAGGAGATATCTGCTCCAGTGAGAATCTTGCTGGTGTGTTGGATCCAATGAGTATTCAGTTCAAGAAAAGTGTTGGCTATGAAGGTTTTGCAACTGGAGCTGAAGAGAATGTACAGTCCAGAGACATCTTTCCTATGATCTTAGATTTTTGCCTCTCTCTTTATCCCTTTCTTTTTCTTTAGCTTTCTTTTTATATTTTTAAACTGGTTTCTTTAAACAGAAGAAGATGAAAATTATTTTACTGAAACTGAAGGTACACTGCCAATTCATGTGAAGCAGAGCACCTCTATGACACTGTCCAAAAGGAACCTGGTCGAGTGGATGGGGCACTGTAAATTCTTACTGGGGATAGCGCCAACAACTCTTCTGTACATGGGCAGTCATTAATAAATACAATCCTGGGTATTGACTAGAGTATCTATGGTATTACATTGGGACGAAATGGCTAGGCTTGAAATGACCTCCGGGTCGATAGCCTAATAACCTCCTATGATCCTATGAGCCTGCAGGGGCTAGGACAAGCCCTTTCAAAATAAGTTTATTTCAGCACTCAACTCAACAATGATCCATTGGCTGAAGGCTTCTCATATGAACAAGTATCTAAATGTGATGGGACCAGACAATAGACATACTTATCATGTGCATTGGAATTGGGTAATTTGTCAATTTGTGGGCACTGGCCACACACTTCTTGAAATCTGACTGTTCAACATCCCAGAACAAAGAGAACAAGAGACAAATGCAGGATAGAAGTTTTTTTTAAGAAAACATTCAATGCCTAAGGTGAAGGACAAAGGAAAAGCTTAGGGGAGAAAGAGATAGCTAATATGAATAGTAATAATAGTAATAACAAGAAGAAGAAAAGAAAGAAAACAAACATTATGAAAAAGTTAATTAAAAGTCCATTTATCTAAAATGCACCTGAGCACCAATAGGTCTGTCCTACATTTGTGGCAGCAAATGAGACCTGAGGTAACTGGATCAACGTGAGAGAATTATGGGTGAGGAGAGGAGCCTGAGCACAGGATCCAAAACGTTAAGGTGGCTGAGGTTGGATATGACTTGGAACCAAAGACTCATACATTGAGGAATTAATGGAAAAGGCATCAGATCTACGTACATATTGCAATAAAATGGTAGTCTTACAGCATTACTTCATGGAGCGATGGAAGCAGTTACAGAGAACATAATCACTTTAAATGACTTTTATGTTTTTTTTAATTTCATATTTGCATAGTAACACTCATCTTAGGTATGCAACAAATGAGAAATTCTTATTGCATGCAAAGGAATTTTCCTTGTTTGTGCCATGCGAGGTGAAGTAGCATTATCCTTCATTCACTACCAGTGATGCTGCTCTTTGCCAACCATTATGCAACACAGCAGTATAGAAACAAGAATTACATTTCATCAGCCCATTTTGGACATGTATATTTTATGTTTATCCATTTTTTGACCTGATTAAAGGTTGGAAAGAGGAAGATAAGACAGAGAGGTAAGATAGCAGAAGGTGCAACAGAAGGTTAAATTACATATTAATAACATATAGGAAGTGTAGAATCATGGTTCCAGCTGGCACTTTAAGGTGTGAAACAAGGAAGACTTCCATCCTTCTGTTTGCTACTAAGAATATATGCTCAACAATGACACCACCTTTAGATTGTTATAGATAGCATAATGTTATGATCTGTACTACCCATGTAGGACCATGGCTGTTAATTTCAGTGTTTTTCATACCAACAGGGATATGCCTAAGACACAGGCAGCTAGAGGCACATCCAACCCTTCAACTCCATGGTAAATGGCTCATCACATTACAAACCACTGGCAAGCTCTTCCATGACTGTGTCTGGTGACACGTTATGAATGATGTCAATGCTGTGGATGGCCATAGCCATAACTATGATATGATCCAATTGAGACCCAGTGACATCATCCATAATGTACTCAAAAGAGCAGAGGCCTAGGCACAACAACAGAGGGCTACAGGTAGTGGGTCATCTATTGTACCACCACTTAAAGAGACTGAAGAATTCCTGGCCTTCCTCAAAGGCAGTACCAGCCCTCAGTGTTCCATGGTGAAGTGTTGGATGTCTAGGTAGAGACAGATAAAGATCAGGGGATTTCCACAGGTGATGCTTTAGTAAGTAGTCCTACCTTTAGTATGTCCACCATTCACAGATGTTAATCACATTAGTATATATATATAATAGTCATCGCACCTATTGGCTATAGGTACATCTGGCATTGAGGTATAGCAATCACCTTCACATGATGTTATCGGTATTAATAGTTGCAATGATATCACATGCATATGCAGTTGTTCTTCTAGGGCAAACTTACACTGGTTATGTTTTGTTTTTGTGTATTCACAAGGGAAGCACTGTCTCCCACCAGCACTATGCATCTATTTCCTTCTGCTGTTGGTGGATCCTTAGCTTCTGATGATGGTGGCAGGAGTGAATAACCACAGACATCTCTTCTTCAGACTATGGGCATAGTCTTTCTGCCTGAGCATACCCATGACACTCCACCATCTTATGGGGTCAATGCAGGTCAGGGATGTATGATGACCTCAGGCACAGGCATGTTAGAATCTGCCCCTAGCCATCTTGGGCAGGAGGTTCCACACATGGTGGTTTGGCAGTGGTGCCTGCAAGAAGTAGGGTTACTGCCCTCTGCTTGAGGTTGGTGTTTCAGTAGGTGTTACCCAATGTATGTGCATGGTCATCTTGAAGCACAGATGAATTCCACCAGACCTTGGCAGGGGTTATGAGGGTCATCCAGGCACTGCATGGACTGCATGAACCATATGTGTGACTAACTGGACAGGATGAATGATGCATTGGACTTATGAAGTGTCTGTTCTGGATCATCTGTCAGGGGAAAGGGGTCATCCTCAAGGCCAGTCACCTGTTACATCCTCATTTGTTAGCCATGGCCATGGATGGGCAAGGTCCCACTCCCACTGTGGTACCACTTTCATTGCTAAATTGGTAGTGGATGCCTCTATAACCAGGACAGTCCATTCCTCTGGTCATGGGGAATGCTGATGTCTTCTCCAGCAGACATTGATCACATTCAAGTAGCACACTAACATCTATCTGGGATCATGGGACAGCCAGTGCAATTCCTGGCAGAACCAGTCCTCATGGGTGGGGTTGTGTGCAAGGGAAACTGAAACCTCTGCCATGCATGCCTTGGAGCTGTCTAGTTGGCCACAGTGTAGTACTGCCCTATGTGCTGAGGCTGTGTCCCTGCAGACACACACACACACACACACACACACACACACACACACACACACACACACACACACACACCACCACCACCATCACATCCCACAGCACATCTCCAATATACAGTGAGCTAAGTACTTTGGACCATAACCCCCCCACCCCACCCAAACCTCTAAACTGCCAGTGAATTCATTTATTTACTTCATTAAACCTTGGCATTAATACACTTCCCTGTGAAAGACATGCACTCCTGTACTCCCCCCTCTATATGGATGATGAAAACTGTGCCCTGGCCTTTGCACATTCTCACTGGGGCTGCCTATGTCTGATGCCTATAGTGGTCAGTCTATGCATGGATAAGCACAGTCTGATGGTTCTGTATGCATCATCTTTACTGATTCTATCTGCTTAGCTCTTTATATAAGTTAAGTAGTAAAGCTATTTGCAATGCACTGCCACTTGGCTAGTGTCGCAGCATATTACACCCACCCATGTATGGCATGGTCCCCTGCTGTTGGCTCCTCCTCTGACTCCTTATCTGTCTCAGCTGCTGCTGCCTGTAGTGCTGGAAACTGTGGTCCCTGGCTGCAACCACCCTCTTCTATCTCCTTCCTCAGTATTACATTATGTAGAATTGCACAAACCGTTAGAATGTTTGCACACATGGAGGGATCATACTTTATGTCTCTGCCAGATTTATCTAGGCAGCATAATTGTGAGTTGTTTATTGTTATATTTATTAAATGAATAGTCTTCCCTGCTTGGATGAGTGCAACCATTGTAGGGGAGCAGTAAGATGTCAGATGCTTTAAGTAAAGTTACAGCCTAATCCTTCCCCCCCAGGCATTATTATGCCAAACTAAAAAAAAAATATTGATTAGTAACAATATCAGAGTGTCTAAGCTTCTCTTTTTGGGTAAGTCATGTAGCATTTAAGTCTTCATTCACAAGAAAAATGAAGGAAGTTGTTTGAACTCTAAAAGGCACAAAGGTTTTAAGGTTAGACAATTCATAGATTCATGATGCTCATGTCCCTTTTCCCATCCTTTTTACCTCTGTGTGTGTGCTCTTCTGTAGTTACTGTTGATATGATTGATTAAAACAGTTGTGACAATTTGAATATCATTTCAGACAAAACAAAGCTGAAATGACATTAAGCACAATAACTTCAAAATGTATTTTGTGTTAGGAGCAAAGGTCCCCACAACACCATGCAAGCAGTTATGTCTCCTGCTTCCCTTCCACGTAGATGTGACCTTCAGTCAAAATGGGATTCAACCAATTGTGAATCACTGCATACTTAGCATTCAAAATGTCATGCCTGAACTGAATAAGCACATATCATTAAGATAGCTGCAAATTTCAGAAAGATACCCATGCATAAAGAGGAAACAAAATTTCAGCAATGAGAAATATAGGTAGCAGTGAAGGTAAGCTCTATCTTCATAATATACTTAACCAGGGAAAGAGATTACTGGAGATACAGAAAGCCAAGACAGGATGCATTCAGTCAACACAACACGATAATTTGTTATTCATTACTGATTACTGTCCTCCAACCATTCCAGACAAGAAACAACAAGCATGTTTGCATTCTGAATTCACCTGTCCTATACCAGGCAGTATGGTAATGCAATTATTTGATTACCTATAGCTGGCTTTAACTGTGTTGTACATTTCTGACAGAGTGTACAGTACAATGTGATTTATCTACATTAAACTACATTTGGGGAGTACATAACAGTTGCAACAGGTGCTTTTGAACTGCTAATGAGCACAGAAATGTATTCTGTTCAAAGAAGGATGTTGCAGGGGAAATTCCCTTTATCCTAAACCAGAATAATCTCATAAATGATTGACGTAAGCAGGAAGATCTAGTTAAAGCCTCCCTCCTTCATGGGAGATATCTTTTTCTCCCACACAAATTATTTTAATTTATTCATGTATATTTTGTTATATGGGTCAGGGCATTTACATGCGTACAGTGGATATAAAATGTGTACACACCCCTGCTAAAAATGCCAGGTTTTTGTGATATAAAAATGAGACCACAATAAATCATTTCAAAAGTTTTCCCACCTTTAATATGACATATAACCTGTACATTTCAATTGAAAAACAAACAAATCTGTTATGGAAAAAATATAAAAAATAAAAAATGTACAATAAGCCAGTTGCATAAGTGTGCACACCCTTAAACTAATACTCTGTTGAAGCACCTTTTGATTTAATTGCAGCATTCAGTCTTCTTGGGTAGGAGTCTATCAGTATGGCACATCTTGACTTGGCAATATTTGCCCACTCTTCCTTGCAAAAGCGCTCCAAATCTGTCAGATTGCGAGGGCATCTCTTGTGCACAGCCCCCTTCAGGTCACCCCACAGATTTACTATTGGATTTAGGTCTGGGTTCTGACTGGGCCATTCTAAAACTTTAATTTTCTTCTGATGAAGCCATTTTTGTTGATTTGGATGTATACTTACAGTCATTGTTGTATTGAAAGGTGAAATTCCTCTTCTTCTTCATCTTTCTAGCAGATGCCTGAAGGTTTTGGGCCAAAAGCGACCAGTATTTGAAACTGTTTATAATTCCCTCTACCTTGACTAAAGCCCCAGTTCCAGCTGAAGAAAAGCAACCACAAAGCATGATACTGCCACCACCATGCTTCACCGTGGGGATGGTGTTCTTTTGATGATGCGAAGTATTGCTTTTGTGCCAAACTTACCTTTTGGAATTGTGGCCAAAAAGTTCAACCTATAGCACATTTTCCCACATGCTTTTGGGAGACTTGATGTATTATTTTGCAAATTCTAGCTGGGCCTGGATGTTTTGTGTGTAATAAAAGGCTTCCGTCTTGCAACCCTACCCAATAGTCCAGACATATGGAGAATACAGGAGATTGTTGTCACATTTAGTACACAACCAGTACTTGCCAGAAATTCCTGCAGCTCATTCAGTGTTGCTGTAGGTCTCTTGGCAGCCTCCCTGACCAGTTTTTGTCTTGTCTTTTCATCAATTTTGGAGGGACATCCAGCTCTTTGCAACATCACTGTTGTCCCATATTTTCTCCACTTTTGATGACTGTCTTCACTGTGTTCCATGGTATATCCCATGCTGTGGAAATTTTTTTGTACCCTTCTCCTGACTGATACCTTTCAACAATGAATTCCCTTTGATGCTTTGTAAGCTCTCTGTGAACCATGGCTTTTGCTGTAGCAGGCAACTGAGTAAATGTCAGGAAAATCCTACTAGGACAGCTGAACTTTTTTGGGGTTATTCGGAGTCTCTTTAATTGATGGCAGGTGTGTACCAAAGAAGACTGAATGCTGCAATTAAATCAAAAGGTGCTTCAACAAAGTATTAGTTTAAGAGTGTGCACATGTATGCAACTAGCTTACTGTAAATTTTTTATTTTTTATATTTTTCCCCTAACAGATTTGTTTGTTTTTCAATTGAATTGTACAGGTTATAGGTCACATTAAAGGCGGAAAGTTTTGAAATGATTTATTGTGGTCTCATTTTTTTATATCACAAAAACCTGGCATTTTAACAGGGGTGTGTACACTTTTTATATCCACTGTATGTATGTATGCCTGTATTATTTCCTATCAAGGTTGGTCCGCATACGCAGGGTCATTTTTAAAGGAGACCGAGAAGGACTATACAGTACAAATGAGCAACAGCATATGCAGTACAAAACTGATTTTGCATCAGAATTCCTTATTACAAATTCAGTACGCATTCACTAAAGATAAAGGCAATATAAGATGGGTATTTGAGGTAATCTTCACTCGTGCAGCAGTCAGTTCTTACATTAACCAAATTAAGGCAACTTAAGTTCTATGGACATGCTAACTTGGGTAGTATATCCATGCTTCATTTTCAAACAGCTGAGAATAAGAACCATTAGACACAATAAATAAATTCAACCATTAAACTGCTGTAAACTACTAAGCACAACAATTGTGCACAAGCTACTAAGGTAGATAACGTGACATTAACTGTATTAATTCCTGTCACAGTGTTGAAAATCAGTAAACCCTTCCAGAGTTGTCCAACTTGCTAAGGTTATAGTAAATAAAAGTTTCCCAACTTGCTAAGGTTATGACAATCAAAGAAGAGCTAGCTAAGCATAGTAGGAAGCTGTGGTATGTACAATTCTGACACAGGGATGTGTTAATATAGAAATTTCTGACAGCCTCCTTCAAGTGAGGAAGATGGGATGTCTATCTAATGTAATATGATAGCTTGCTCCATAGTATATTCTTAGGAGACCAGAGTTTGTTCAAGGAACATTTGTCATGTTTGAAGTTGCCATGAAGAAAAATGACAATTCAATAGTTGAAAAATACTCTGGCACTACTTTTTGTTAGAAAGTGTGTGACTAAAAAGGAGTTACTAGCTTCATCCGAATGCCATTACTCATCTAACATAATTTTTTGCTGTGACAAAGTGACAAGTATTGGATGGTAAGTCAATAGCAAAATGGATAGTTCTACTGTAAGCTGTTCTAACTTTGCTGTTCACTTTGTCACTTGGGTCATTGAGTACTACAAGGCCTACAGGAGTTTAAGAATTAGAAATGCACATGCCAGCAAATAAGCGGTTTTGGGTGTAAGTTGCTTCTTAAATGTAAAGAGCGACCATAGTTTCTGACTGAGTCACATGGTTGTTGAATCAGCATTATCTTTAAAACTAAGAGTACTGTTCAGTATTGTATGCAAGTGCTTTCAGCTGGATATTATGTCACAAAGGATACAGTAATCCTTCTACCTGCTGAAACTAGACTGCTATCAGTAACTTGTATTAAAAAAAATAATTTTAGTTTTCTTTCTACTTAATATTAGTGTAGTAAATGCACGCAAGCTGATGAAACTGTCAAAAAAGTCTGCAATTTCTTGATAAGGGACTGGTGGACCCCTACAGCACAGAAGAATGGAATCATTAACATACTGAACTAGGGGTATATTCACCTGTATACAATTTCATTCAATTTTCTATCATACACAAGTGAAATGCAACATGCTGCGGTGGTGGTGCTGCAGTAGCGTTGTCGCCTCACAGTAAGACGTTGTCCTGTTCGATTCTCAGCTAAAGCATCTTCCGTGTGGAGACATGCATGAATGAGCGTACCTTCATTGAAGGTTGTGCATCAGGCCTGGCAAGTTGGTACGTAAAAATCTACTGCCAATCATTAGCGGACTGGAGTTCCGCTGTGGCGACCCCTAATCGGGAAAAGCCGAAAGATACAACAACAACACAAGTGAAATACAAAAGATATGGAATGCTAAATTTACAATAATTCATGGGTTTATAGGTTCATAAGAGATTATTAGGATAACGACTTACAAGCCTAGCCAATATAACCTGATTTTATCCAGTATATGTCCTCTAGGGGCAAGAGGATAGCATGGATTTGTGCTTGTGCATTGAGTATCTTATAGACTGTCCTGTCCATAATGGACATAGGCACTACCCCAGATGTGAATTTGTGATTCCCATCCATTGATCCAAATTGCATTTGAGGAGTGCCAGGGAAGGGCTCTGCTTAATGTGAATAGAAGCCTGTTCCAAACAAGGGGTGATCTCTGAGACATGTATCTGTCTCTTAAGCATTTTTTTTTGAGTTGCTAACTAAGTTTAGATCCCTAGATCAGGGGACCCTCAAGCTGTTTGACTTGTGGATGTGTAGCAGCTCCATCAGGGCTGGATTTGTGAGCACCTTGTAAGTCAGGCATAGGTCACCCCTTAATAGTTGGTAGGAGACAAAGTAAAAGGATATGTTTTTTAGTCTATCTGCATAGTTTATGTTGTTTACACTGTGTATTTTCTTTGTGAGGTACCTCTGAGTTCACACCAGCTACTGTAAGTGCCTAGTCAAGCACATTCTAAATGGCACATTGCACTCGATTACTGGTCTAATAAGGAATGAGTACAGTTAAACAATAATTTCCTTGGACTAGGATGCCATACTTTTACTTATAAGTTGTGCTACATAAAAGGATGTCCTCCCACTGGCAGTCAAAGTTCAGGCTACTATCTATCTATCTGTGTAAGAGGTGTGCTACTGATGTTGTAATTTGCAGGGGATATTTGATTTCTCAAAGGGTATGATAATGCATTTTGTTTTGCATTTAAATTTAGGCCGTGGTTCTGGTACCAATCATTTGTCTGATTTAGACCCTCCTGAAAGAAATCTACATCATTGGGGGATTCAATGATTGCCTCCAGCTTGCATTTATGTCATACTGAGGCCTTCCACATTTGCCTTGACTTCACAGAAGCATATTCCAATGTTCCCAGTACAGGAGGTAGTCAGAATGCATGAAAGGTTTTATAGCCATGCACTGCCAGAGTGCTTTCCATGGCTTTAAACCATGTTTCAGTAACTGCACAGAAGTCAGCATTATCCAGGGTTAGGAGAGCTTCCAGGAAGTGCAGTTTGTTGTTGAAACTCCTAGCTTGGGAAATGAGACATAACTGATTCTAAATAGTTAACATCTTGAATGTTGGTACATTCCCATACAGACTGAGAAATGAAAGATATAGAACTGGTCTCTAAGTAAACTCTTTCTTTGGTAGCAGAAACACTCCAAAATAGAAGCCTTTTTCCCCTTTGATCTAATGGCACTGGTTCTATGACTCCAAGAATCTGATGTTTGGTTCGGAGATGGGGAGGAACTCCCTTGAAAGGAGGTTTTGCATTCAGTGCTGACAGCAGCTGTTCTGAACCAATTTTAGCACAAAAGATTCTGAAGCAATCAGTTGATGAAGAGGAATGCAAAAAAGCAGTTTCTGGAACAGATTTTGAGAGATAGGGGCAGAAGGAGTGTGGATGAAGGAAAGCATGCTGGCACAGGCATTATGAAGTATTAGACTGTTCCTTTTTTGGAAACGATCCTCATCCTCATTTCTTATTATTCCCCTTCTTACGTCTCTTTTTTATTCCCTGTTTATCTTGAGGAGGAAAGGATTATTTGTTTTTTTTTATAAGTAAAAGAAGATTTGGAAGATTTGGAATGTTGGGGAGGGGTGCTGAAAATTTTTAATAACTCCCTGTATTAATTTCTCTCGCTTATCAAATAGTTTGAACACCTGAGTATCTGATGGGACAAAGAAAACCTCCTTATCTACGGCTGAATTTATAATTTCATACTTTAGCCCATCAGCAAGCCTCTGAATAAATACTCAGGCATATCTCAACACTGTACCAGTACCAGTGACCCTAGACTCAGAGCTGCACAACTATACACACTTTTAAGGAATGTTTTAATACTTGGGAAAGACTAAAACAATGAAATTCAGATAGGAAATACCTTCTGGAGGAAGAGTAGCAGATAATTCTCTCAAAATGTCTGCATAAAACAGATTAAGAAGTTCCAGGCCTTAGCAACCTTGTACGATTATAGACAATGCCTAGCTGATTTGCTAGGTTTATAGACAGGAGTTTTTGTACACTGAATCTCAATGAGTGATTGGAAAGATAGTTGTGTGGAATGTTTTCTAGTGCTGGACAGGCAAATGAATGCTGGCTAAGTTTATAGGTGGTAAAAAGTTTTGTATATGTTAGTTGATGCGGTTGTTCTAACTAATTTAGTTTTTTCAATGCTATACAGTGGTGGGTTCTGAACGGGGTATGCGCTGCAAATTTAGCAACTTTGTTATAGCATTGTTCAAGTTTCAATTTTTGTGAAGTCTGGAGGTTAGTAAGGATGGGAGCACCATAAAGAAGAGTGGGGACGTGATAAGTGTAGCTTTTGTTGCATCAGTCAGAAAGTTTTTGGCTGTTTAAAGCATCCCTAGTTTTTGATGAGCTGTTCTTATGCAAATGTGTTTATGCAGGTCTAATGTAAGAATATCATCCACTATCATCCCTAATAGTTTGCTAAGAGCAGTGACTTCACTGGTTGTGTTTGTGATGCCCATGCACTGGCCCAATAATCAAGGAGCCTCAATCCTCACCACTAACACCAGCAAGGGTCATGAACATTGGGAGGATAACAGGTACACACACACTAAAGTACAATTTCCCTTAAGAGCACACAGAGATCACAGTCAGTCTGGGGCTGGTCTCTCCCTTTTTCTCCAGATCCCCAGTAAGGCTTCCCACTGGCACGGCTATAGGGTTCACATCTCATTCAAGTGGTCAAGCCAAAACCTCCAGCACCTTCTCTGTCCAACCAGTGCTTCATGTCCCTGCCCAAGTAGCTGACACACACACACTTTGAAATTTGATTTATATACAAATGCACAGACAATCCTGGGGAAGGCTGGCACAGGTTCACTAGCTATACCCCTTCTGCCCAGACTATAAGGTAGTACCAACTGCCACCAGCTACTCTTATTAGTTACCATAAAGGCCCTTATCAAAGGGTATCCAATTCTACTGTGCAATGTTATTATTATCCAATTGGTAAGTGTGACTAAGACTTGAAGGCTATTTAGGAGTGGCTTGTACAGGATCACCAAATACATGCAAGTACTCTAAGAGCTTAAATATCTCTACACAAAACAGCCACAGTTAAAAGGTTTAAAAATATTTAATAATAAATAAAAAAAATGACACTATTCATTAATTGAACACAGTGACAATAGAGAGTTCAGAAATCACAGGAAATACTTTAAAACAACATAGTAGGACAGTCTCACATAAATATAGAAAACATCTACACTAATCTGGTTATATTCCTATCTACCTCTAAGAGAAATACTAGGATCTAAGTCTTACTTACAGAGCAAGGCAAAATGGTGGTGAGTTGTTTTCAGATTCAGAACAAAATACAAAAGGCACTCTCTTTCCTACTGAGATAATTCTTAAATTGATAATACATATTACTGCTGAATCATTTCAGATTACATCATTCTTGTCACCTCTACTTAAGTTCCCAGGCTAACAGAACTTAAAATTTAACATTTCTTTGTGATCTGCAGCTGCCAGGAAGTCACAGAGTAATAAAAGACACTTTACATGTGAAACCTAGTAATTATCCCTATCTTAAGACAATAGAAATAAACTCCTAGCCTAGACATCCTGTCTCTTAGTTTGAGGTAACACACAGTCATAAAATTCTTTACTTAACAGCTTATTTTCTTAAGAGTTTGCAAGTTAACTCTCTATGTCCCAATTTCTACCATAAAACATACATTACATAGGCATAGAGTTTATACACATTTCGGCTTTCTTCCAGCAGGATGCACTGTGGTTACAATCTTGAAGCTTAGCACATAACACAGTTTTCTTACATTTGTAAAACAAGCCTGTGGATCATATTAATATTTACAATAACATAGAATTATTTCAAAATTCTATCTAGCTGGACTGGCAGACTCTCAGTTTATCACAGTATCATCAAGAGAGAGGATGTTAATTTAGTTTTTTGAGAGAGGAATTTAAAGTAGTAGTTTGGTCTTTTTTGGGTTGAGCATGAGTTGTGAATTATAAAGCCATGTTTCAGTGTTGTGCAAATGAGAGTGGAATCATCTGCGTATTGTATTAGGGTGGCCTGTTGTGTAGAAGGACAGATAGTGTTGGTGAAAATGTTAAAAGAGGAGGAGACCAGGTTTAGACCTTTGGGTTATACAGGTGGTGACTGGAAGGTAAGAAGAGAGTGTAGAGTTCCATTTTACTGACTGATATTGGACAGGTAGCTTTTGAACCACAGAAGGGTGGGCTGACAGAGACCTAGTGAGGATATTTGAAGAAGTTTGCTGTGACAAACTGTATCAAAGGTTTTGACAAGTCTAGAAAAAAGAAGAGACTAGTTTGCCATTACCTCTTGCTTTATCGACAGTAGCTATATAAGTTAGAAGGGCAGTGGTAGTAATACGCGAAGGACGGAAGCCATGTTGTGCAGGGGATAGGAATTCTTACTGCAGAAGATAATCTAGCAATTGTTTGTGAATACATTTTTGAAGTATTTTGGTGAGGGGAGATAAGATTGCTATAGATCTAAAGTTATTCATGTCTGTTGAATTTCCTCCTTTTTGCAGAGGGATAATGTATGCCTTTTTCCAGAAAGAGGGAATGTGGGATTTATGGAATGACTTATTTATAAGGACTGAGACAGGATAAGCAATACTATTTGCTGCTGTTTTTAGGTTAATTGCTTGGAAGTTCATCAGCAGGAGAAGAGCATGATTTAAGATTGTTTAAGAGTAGTTTTATATAAGATGTGGGCACAGGTTTGAAGGTGAATGTGGATGTTGTGATATTTAGCTGCTGGGCAGGGTTGGGATTAGATGTTGAGGAATCCTTGGTTAGAGATCCTGTACTATCTATAAATAAAGAGATGAACAGCTGAAGTGAAAATTCAGATAGAAGGGGAAATAATGGAACAGGCTAGCATCTTCAAGTATCTGAGAGGGGTGTTTGAGGAGAAGGGAAGTCTAAATGAGGACAGCAAAGCTAGAATCATATGGGTTGCAGCCAACTGAGTGTCAGGCGCAGTGTGTGATAGAAGAATGCCAAAGAAGCTGAGAAGTAAGGTGTACAAAACAGTGGTGAAAGCAGTACAACTGCATAGTACAGAAATATGAGCAGTTAAGGCAGAGGAGTTGAGGAAGCTAGAAGTGATGGATATTATGTGCCTGAGATGGGTGTTAGGATGCATACTGTGGGACATGCAAAGAAATTGCTATATCATAGCAGAACCCAAGTACTGCCAATTGTAGAGAAAGTCAAAAAAGGCAGATTACAGTGATGTGGGCACATGTGCAGGAAAGCAGAAGACAATCTGGTGATAAAGATTTAGAAAAGACAGGATGAAGACATGAGTAAATGAGGGCATCCAGCAAAGGTGGCTCGGTTATGTGAGAGAAGACCTGCACCAATCAGGCATGACTGTGAAAGAAGCTAGAAGAGTGACATTAAATTGAGAAAGATGGCAACAGTTGAAGTGACATCCCTACCTGATGTAGAAAATGTAACAAAGGGGGGTTGATGATGATGATGGTGATGATGATGATGAAAAAAATTTGATGCCAGCAATGTGAAGTACTATTAAGCAATGTGCCTGCACTGCATGAAACTTCCCTGAAATAAAAGCAATAAAATTCCTTTTAATGGTAATAATTGGGGTAACTGATTCAGAGACAATAGTGCCAGCCTCAGGCAGCCTGTGTATTTGTGATTATCTATATATAAAAAGCACAAAGTTATGGGCCTGCTGTCAATGTTCTGAGTTAGCATGTGGATCTGGGATTACATACAAGAATTCTGCAATATTATGTAATGGGTCTTCTGCTTATGATGCTACTGCTTTTTCTCCTAGGTTAAAATTTAAAACGGAAGGAAAAGTATTATATGAGTGCTGAAGTACTTATTTACATACCCTCCTAATTAGAAACAGAGTTCCTTAACTGCAGTTTAAAGTAAAGGAAGCATTTATAGTAGCTGTGATTCTAAGTATTATTTAAAAATATCTGTGTCTCCTTCAGGGGATTTTTTCCTTTTTAGTCCCACAAGTTCAAGAAAGCCTGGTTCAGTAAATGGGCACAGTTAGGTAACTGTATTTCTCCTTAAATGCTAGCATACCTCTCCTTCCTGCTGGTGTGCCTCCCTGAAATTCTAAGTAATGCCAAGAAAAGTCCATTAGGCGAGTTGACTTCTCTGTTTAAACAGATGCACATAAGAATAATAGCAGGATATATACCTACCAGTTTGTTATATATGGTCAACAGTTTATATGGCAAGAGGATGCATAGTAACTGCATTCAGTTCCTGCTAATGTTGTAGAGTATGTAAGGAAGATTTACTCTGAACATTTTGCCGAGTTCATAAAAGGGGCTTTAAGCAGAAAAATCAATCCCTCTCTATAGAATCATACAGTTCATACTGTAAATACTCAAGCAGGAAAAATCAGTTGTTCAAAAATGGTACATAAAACTTAATCAGCAACATTTAGATCTGGCTTCATTTCACTGCAGTTATGCCATATCTGAAGTCCCCATCTGCCATACTACAACTTTGTGGGACATTCTTATTTCATAATTTACTTCCTCATTGTGGACAACACTTGTCTTTTGCTGTCATCAGTAATACTTATACATCATATACAGGAAGAACTCTTGCATAATATACACTCAGATTCCCCAGTTTATAATGGTATAATATTTTGGAAACTATTGTTTCAGTATTTAAAATTACCCAGTTATAATGTCATAGTTTTCATAGGAAGGTCTTTATAAGCCTAGCCGTGTGCACCTAATATAATACTAGAGAAATCCAATGTAAAGAATTTTGCCTAAACTAGAGATCTTGAACTAGAGATCAATGACTGCCCATATCTAGGAGGGTCATAGGTGAAATCCCCAGCAGGAATTTATGTTTTTCCATCCAGTTATCCAGGCTACCCTTAATCAGGGTCATAGAGGGGCTGTGTATGACGTGAATTGGCTATTCCAGAGGAGTGGCAACCTCTGAGAGACATATCTATCACTCCAGCAGGTCCTATTTATGTCACAGGCCTGGTTAAGGTCCCTAGAGCAGGTGACCCTTGTTCCATTTGACTTGTGGATGTTCAACATTGCCATTAGATTTGGATCCGAGATTGCTCTGTAGGCCAGGCGCAAGTCTCTTCTATGTAGTCTGTAGGCAACTAAGCACAGTGACAGTGACTTCAATCTGTTACTGTATGACATGTGCTGGAGACCCTGAATTTTCTTGGCTAGAAATCTCTGAGGTCTCTCAAGTTGCTGCAGGTGCCTGGTAGGCACTGTACTCAGTTATTGGCCTGATGAGGGCTGAGTACAGGGGAGTTATGACATCTTTCACTCTTGAGGCAATGCCTTTGCTAATGAGGTGTATAATGTAAAATGCCTTCCTTACCACAGTAGACACATGGTGGTCAAAGTTTAGGCTACAGTCAACTTGCATTCCCAAGTCTGTCACTACTGAGTTGTTACTTAGGGTATTATTATTTATATGATAGTCTGCAAGGATATTGTTTTTACAGAAGGGGATGATAATGCATTTTTTAGCGCTGAGTTTGAGTCCATGGCTTTGGCACCAATCATTGGTTTGTGTAAGTCCCTCTTGAACTATATTGAGATTGTTTGGGGATTCAATGATTGCACCTAATTTGCAGTCATTAGCAAAATTAGTCAGCACAGCCCTACTGTTTTGGCCTGAACTTCTGAGAAGTATATTCCAACCAACAGGGGACTCAGCACTGATCCCTGTAGAACCCCACTGGTGACAGGTCTGCAGGTTGAGGTAAAGTCCCCAACTTTGAGTGTGATCTGTCGGTGTGCTAGTTAGCAACCCACCTGACGACATAAGGGTTGATATTCAACTGGGAGAGTTTATCAATGATGCCCAAATATGGGACTTTGTTGAAGGTCTTGGCTAAGTTAAGGTAGGCTGTATGCACAGATTTACCTTTGTCTATAGCTCTGGTGACATTTTCGCAGAACTCTACCAGATTTAGCAGGCATGACCTGACTTTGACAAAAACAAACTGTGTGGGATAAAGGGTTTGGAGATCCCCTATATCTTTATTAAAAGGTCCATGATGATTTGTTCCATGGCCTTACAGATAAGGCTGGTTAAGCTTATGGGTCTGTAGTTCCCAGGGTCTGTTGTTTCTCCCCTTTATGAAGGGGGATGACGGCTGCTGTTTTCCATTCAGCAGGGACAAAACCAGTACTCAGGCTATGGTTGAAGAAAGTATCTAATGGAGTTGCTAACTCAAGTTTTAGACTATTTGAAATGCAACCTGGGATGCCATCAAGTCCCACAGAGGCTGTGATTCTGGCCTTGGAGAGAGCATTAATGACTTGCTCTTTGGAAGTGCAAGGTGGGGGAGATGTAGAGGGAATGCTTTGTGGAATGTTAGGAGGGGACGGGGGGGGAGTGAAATTTTCGCCAATCCTGTCAGCTAATAGGTTAGCTTTTTTTCACTGGATCAGTGTGTGCAATGCCATCTACAACTAGTTCAGCACATGTCTGGGTCCTACCTTTTAGGTTATGGATATACCTGAAGAATGCCTTATGGTTATCCATAGCTATGGTTGCAAATTTTTTTTGTAAGTTGTCCTTAGAGGATTGTATAAGTTGTCTTATTTGTTTGTTCAAGTAGAAGAGGGTGTTCTTCCAGTGCTGGGACCTCTCTTTTTTATTCTTAGACAGCAACTTCTTTCTTTTGTTCTATAACTTAATAATGCTAGATGTACACCAGGGACTTTTGTTTTTTCTTGAGGGTCTTGTTTTTATCCTATGAGGTACAGTTGTGTCAATACATTTGTATAAGTGTTTGTACAGGGCATTTGTGTACACTTTAGTTTAGTTGTCAATGCCATTTGTGGGAAGAAGAGCTTGGAAGTTGTTTATGCCATCCCTTAGGAAGGTATAATTAGCTTTGGTGAAATTATTTAGCCTGATTTCACCTAAGAGGAGTTCAGGTGTTATAGCTACTTCGTGTGACTGATTTGTGATCAGATTTAACCAGTGAGGGTCCTGTACTTGTGGTGATGCAACAGTTGCCCATGTTGTTGAGGACGAGGTTGAGAATATTTGAACCCCTTGAGGGGTTGTATACTATTTGTTCCAGGGCATTAGTGTTAACAAAGTCCAAGAACCTTTGTGCGAACATGTTGGCACTCATATAAGTTTCCTAGTCAATGGGTGGGATAGTTAAAATCACCCATGACTAGAGTGTTTGGTTGTAATTTGATTGACTCAAATAGGTCCAAGTAAGCAGCGTGGGTATCTTGGTTCACTGAGGGTGGCGTATAGCTAACGATGACTTGAAGGGGGCTTACCCAACTAGTTGAACATGGAATAACTCCATGGTGTTTTCCTGTCTAACCAGTTTGGAGGTGTATTTTATTTATCTATGATAAAGATAGATACTCCACCTCCTTTGATTCTCACATGTTCATTTTGTGGTCTGAAAGTGTGGAAGGCATTGTAGCCTTGCCAGGCTGGGGTACTCTCTGTGGCCCTGAACCAAGTTTCTGTGACTGCACAGACATCAACATCCTCCAGGGAGAGGAGTGCTTCCAGAGGCCGCAGTTTCTGATTTAAACTGCTAGCGTTTAGCTGTATAACCCTTCATTTATTAGTGAGTGATATTTTCACATTGGAAATTTTGTCCTTGAGACCTTGCCTAAAAAGGCACTATGAGGTAGGCACATGCCTTAGCCAGTAACTGAAAGCTGAGAGGTGACAGGTGAAGCCCATCTCTGGCAAAGCAGTGTGGTCTATCAACCATGTCATCCCAGGCTGACAGGAACTGTATCCCCTCAGAATGACACCAGAAATTAAGCCAATTGTTGAAGTCAATCATTTTTTGTTTATATTGTGGTATCATCCCAAGTGAAGGTAGAATGCTGCTCAAGGCTAGGGGCATACTCGCCTGGGACACATATTCAGACAGCTCAATCATGTCAATCTTCATATAGTCCACCAAGGTATGTCTCAAGTCATTCACACCAGCATGAACTGTGACAGAGTCATAACAGTACTTGTTGTTGAGAGACTTGAGTGCATTTGTTTCCTGATGGATCCTGGAATCTGATAGACAGCTGACCATAACCTTCTCCTTTTCAAGCCTGATGAGTGGGACATCTGTGTGTCCCACAGTGGAGTCACCTATGACTGGAAAATTTGGTGTAGATGTGCTTTGCCTTATGGCCTTATTTGGTGAGACACTGATGCTTGTGTTTTTATGTGTAGTGAGTACTTGATGTGCTTTATTATGTGTAGCATGTTTGTGTTTGGAAGGTCTTACGTGTTTAGGTAGGTTTCTGGTGAGTACCTCCACGTATAATGGTTTATCTGTTTAAAACTTTCATTTAGTGGCTCACTGCTGTGTTTTCTGCCTAAAATAGTTTCCCACCCTCCCTCACTATCGGTATCTTGTTCTTATACTTGGTGGCTTTGCAGTTGCCCACCCCTACTGTAAATTTGATCTGGGACACTCCTCCCAGTCTAGTGTCATTAGCTCATTCTAGTATAGTCTGGAAATATAGAGCTGATAAGTATATTTTTTAGCACTATTTAACTGTTCAGAGTTGAATAAAACAATAATTGAATTCAGTTCAGAATACCATTTGAATAAATTGCATTTATTTAAATTGTATTTGCTTTAATATTGCTACAACTCAAGTGTTCTAGCTTGCACTGCATTTGAATTGTTTTTACTGCTGTTTTAGCTGCTTTTCTGTAGAAAAAAAAGTTCTAAGCTTGTTTCCTGCCTTTCCTGTAAATAGTCTAGTCCAGATACAGATTTGCTGTATCCAGACATGTCTGTAAGCTTCTGAGCCACCCCCCAAGCCTTTCTGTGTTGGAGGGAAGCCTTCTAGCTTATCAGTGGGAGTGGTAAGTACTAGGTAGCCTATCTATCACAGGAGGAATGGTTTCTCGTCCAGAAATTGTAGTTCACAGGCCGTTTGGGCAGTTTTTCCATGTCTTTCAACTTTCTGGTTTAAAAGCCAGTGTTTACGCTTGTTTCCTATCTTTCATGTAACTAGTCTTATCCAAATACAGATTTGCTGTATCCAGGGCTATTTATAAGCTTCTGAGCAGTGCCAAAAAGTCTGCTCTTCAAATTTTCCCTTAGATCTGCCAGTTCTCTCCTCTCCAGCACTTTTACTAGCTTATTAGTCTAGCACTTTACCAGACTTCTTGTAGCAATTATTGCAGCACACAAAAGTGCTATCAGCACTAAACATTCTACAAAGAAACAGCTCCAGTACCTATTACTAATGCCCACCCCTCCAGGTATGTCTAAAGGTTAGTTCCCTGTGCTTTCTCCTATTAACCTGGTGAACTTGGGTATCCTGAGGCAATGTAGCAACTGCCTCATGTACACTGGCAACTCTCTCCTCTTATCTCCCACCACTCAGACTTGTGAGAAATGCACTTATATATCCAAACTGGAAACCACGCACTCTCCAGTCAAGACTGGAATAGCTGGTTAAGAGGAGAAGGTCAACACTTGCACCACACAACATGGAACACATAGCCCTCCAGAACACACACCAGCACTGCCTTCACATAAAAACACAAACCACATACCCACCTTCACGGAGGCTGTCAATAAAAATCTACCCAAACAGCAGAGGCCTCCAAGGCAGAAACGCATTTGACCACCACAACACAACACTAATGATGAGACACATAACTCTCCTAAACAGTGTGCCACTCAAACAAAGCCCCTAAGGCAAAATAGCATGCCCAACATACTAGTCATAGGTGACTCAACAGTGAGGCACACTGATGTCCCACTCACTAGGTTGAATAAGGAGAAAGTAACAGTCAGCTGCCTGTCAGGTGCCAGGATCTGCCACATAACGCATGCACTTAGACCCTCAACAAGAGGTACAAATATGACTCTGTCATTGTACGTGTGGGTGTGAATGACCTGAGACGTACCTCCCTGGACTACATGAAAAGAGACATGAAGGAGCTCTCAGATTATGTAGTCCAGGTTTGTATGACTCTAGCCCTGAGCAGCATCCTACCATCACCCAGAATGATACCACAGTACAAGCAGAAAATGATTGATTTCAACAATAGGTTACGTTTCTGGTGTCATTCCAAGGGGATCCAGTATCTGTTTGCCTGGGATGACATGATTGACAGACCTCGATGTTTTGCCAGAGATGGCAAGGATTTGTCACCCCTGGGCTTCTGGATACTGGCCAAGGGTCTTGCCACCCCTATAAATCATTTTTAGGCTGTGTTCTAAAGACCAAATTACAACCGTAACAGCTACAAACAAATGCAGTCTGAGGGTCATGCTGCTCAATGCTAGAAGTCTAAATCTCAAAATGCACTCACTCAAAGCACTCCTTAAAATGGAGAACATCGACATTTGTGCTGCAATGGAGACCTGGTTCAAAGCAGCAGAAAGCACTCCTGCACTACCAGGCTATAACTTATTCCACACCTTTTGCCCCAGAACTTGGATCGAAGCTCCAAAGGCGGTGGTGTTTCCATATTCATAAAGGATGTGCACACCTCCAGATTAGTAGCCCAACATAACACATCAGAGATACTTCAGGTCCAGCTAACACTGGGTAAGACAGCGATTCAGGGCATAGCCTACTATAGGTCACCAGCCATGTCCCAATTCTCACACTCTACATTCCTAAGCACCCTGGAGAATATTAGGGTCCAACCTAACTCTCTCATACTGGGCGACTTCAACTACCCCTCCATTAACTGGGAAAACTACTCATGTACCAATACACTTGTCCAACGTTTCCTGGAATTCATTAATTCCAATGCCCTGGATCAGCTCGTTCTTACCCCCACTAGAGGTAGCAACATCCTTGACCTGGTCATTACTAACATGGGCAACCATTGCTTTACAGCAATAGTCAACTCCTCCCTGGATAGATCTGACCATAAACTAATCACCTTGGAAATCCACATCCCTCCCAACCCCCATGCAAAGGTAACCACCATGAAAAACATCTCCAAAGCTATCTTTGGGCTCCTAAAATCAGAGGTGGCTAGCTTCATGGCACCCATGCAAATGGAGAGTAGTTGCATGACCTCTGGATCATAAACCAATGCACTGTACAAACATGTACACAAATGCATGGATCTCACCATACCCAATGGAACCAAGACGCTCTCCTCCAAAAAAAGGAAGCCAATCTGATGGTCCCCTGCCATAAACAAACTCTACAATAGAAGGAAGAAACTGATTTGGAATAAGGTGAAGTCCCAAGACTGGAAAAACTCCCTTATCAGTCTCAACAAAAAGTTGAGATCCCTCATCAAATCCTCTAAAGCTAGCTATGAAAACAGAATTGCAGAAGATAGTAAAGACAACCACAAGGCCTTCTATAGATATGTAAAGAATCTCCATGGCAATACCCAAATTTGCTCTGAGCTACTGCACAATGGTACCTCCTATAACAAGCCAACAGATATTGCCAATATACTGGCTGACAGATTCAGTGCCAGCTTTACCCCTCTCTCCCCATCCAAAGAACCAATCACAACACTAATAAATTGCTAGGCACCCAGTATTACTGCTGCACAGGTTAAAACAGCACTGTCCAAGGCCAAGAATGCACCTTCTATAGGACCTGACAATATCCCTGGCTGTGTTCTACATGAACTACAGAGTGAACTGGCACCACACCTGTGTGCCCTGTTCAATAACAGCCTCACCTCAGGCTTTGTCCCTACCGAATGGTGCACTGCTACAGTCATCCCTCCCCAAAAAATTGGACTGACTACAGATCCTGGGAATTATCGCCCCATTAGCCTGATGAGTCTGATGTGTAAAGCCATGGAATGCATCATCATGGACCTCATAAACAAGGCTATAGGGAATCTCCAAACTCTGGATCCCACACAGTTTGGTTTTGTAAAGGGTAGATCATGCCTGCTCAACCTGGTTGACTTCTTTGAGTCAGTCACCAGAGCTGTGGATGAAGGCAAGGTGGCTCATACTGCCTTCTGTGATATGGCCAAGGCCTTTGATACCATTCACCACTCAGGAATCATAGAAAAACTCACTAAGCTATGCATCAATCCCTATATCACTAGGTGGGTTGCAAACTGGCTCAAAGATAGAACCCACAGTGTGAAAGTAGCTGACTCCAAGTCAGACAGCTGACCAGTCACGAGTGGAGCCTCACAGGGTTCAGTCCTGGCTGGATCCTCTCCTGTTTGGTATCTACTTCTCTGAAATCCAGGCCAAGACCAAGGGACTTTGGCTGACAAACTTTGCAGACGATTGTAAGTTGGGAGCTATTATTAATTCCCCAAGTGATGTTGACATCTGCAGAAAGGCCTCACTAAGACCAATGACTGGTGTCAGAACCATGGTCTTAAGCGCAATGCCAAAAAATGTGTCGTCATCCCCTTTGGGAAAAACTCGATTCCCATGAATTACCACATTGATGATAGTTCATAAGTAGATCCCTGGGGTAAACATTCTGTTTCCCATCCACTCATCAAGGTTTCTCTTGAAGAGTGTTAGCGAGGAGCTCTGCCTAATGTAGATTGGAATCTTGTTCCAAAGCATGGGAATTCTCTGGGACAGGAATCTATCCCTCCAGCATGTCCTATTTATTGTTGTGATGAGGTTTAGATCCCTAGAGTGTGTGGTTTGAGGGGATATGGTTTTCTTTAGGTGGAGCATGTCCATCAATTCTGGGTTGGACATGGCCTTGTATGTCAGGCAGAGATCACCTCTGAGTAGGTGGCATGCAACTGAGTACAGCTGGAGTTTCTTCAGTCAAGCTGCATAGGGCATCTGTTTCAGGCCAGTGATCCTCTTGGTGAGGTACTTCTGTAGTCTTTCCAGCTGTTGCAGGTGTCATGTAAGGTACATCACATATGGGGCATTGTACTCTATGATGGGTCTGATGAGTGATGAGTAGAGGGGCACAATGACCTCTTTTGATCTGGATGCGAATCCTTTTGTGATTAGGTGGGCTACATAGGATTTTCTAACCACTTTGGCAATGTGATTATCAAAGGAGAGATTACTATCTACTTGGGTCCCCAGATCCCTTATTACATCTTCTGTATTTAGGGGACTACCACTTATGTGGTAGTTTGTGGGTACTTTGTTTTTTCCAAAGGGGATGACTATGCACTTTTTGGCATTTAGCTTGAGGCTATGATTTTGACACCAGGTATATGTCTCAGTGAGACCCTTTTGGAGGATGTCTGTGTCAGCCTGAGACTCAATTATAGCCCCTAGTTTGCAGTCATCTGCAAACTTGGTCAGCCACAGTCCTCCTGTGCTTGCCTGTACCTCTGAGAAGTATATGCCGAACAGGAGAGGTCCTAGGACTGAGCCCTGGGGAATGCCACTTGTAACTGGTTTAGAGTCGGACCTAGCTCCCCAACTCTTACCATGTGGGTTCTGTCCGTGAGTCAGATGGCAACCCATCTTGTGACGTAGGGGGTTATGTTCAGGCTGGTGAGCTTATCTATAATACCAGAATACGGAATGGATTGAAGGCTTTTGTGAGGTCTAGGTAGGCTGTGTGTACCACCTTTCCCTTATCTATAGCCTTGGTAACTGTCTCAAAGAAGTCCACCAGTTTTAGGAGGCATGATATGCTCTTAACAAAGCCGAACTAGGTAGGATCCAGTGTTTGGAGGTTCCCAATGTCTCTGTTAATGAGTTCCATGATGATGAGCTCCATAGCCTTGCAGACCAAGCTAGTCAGGCTTATAGAGTGATAGTTCCCGGGGTCTGTTGTGGCTCCATCTTTGTGGAGCAGAATAACCATTGCTGTGCGCCACTCTATGGATATGTAGACTGTGGAGAGGCTGAGTTTGAACAGTGTGTTTAGATGAGGGGTTAGTTCGTCTTTGAGCTCATGTAGGACGCAGCCTGGGACACTGTCTGGTCCCATTGATGCTGTGTTTTTGGCTTTGGAGGGGGCTGTTTTAACCTGTCTGATTTCAGGGGCTCTACATTCTTCTGGTATGGTTATGGGCCCTTTTGGGGGTGAGAGGGGGGGTGAAGTTTGCACTGAACCTGTCTGCCAGGATGTTGGCGATATCAGTCGGTTCAGTGTATTTTCTGCCAATCTGCACTAACTCTGAGCAGATCTGAGCATTGCCACTTAGATTCTTGACATAGCTAAAGAATGCCTTGTGGTTATCTTTGGAGTCCTTGGCAATTTTTCCTTCAAAGCTAACCTTGGATGATTTTATGAGGGATTGTAGTTTCTTGCTGATACTGATCAGGGATGTCTTCCCTTCTTGGGATTTTACTCTTTCCTGTACTAGTTTCCTCCTTCTATTGTATAGCTTGTTTATGGCAGGGGTCCAACAGACTGGTTTCCTTTTCTTGGAGGAGTGAGTCTTGGTATTGCTTGGGATAGCATGATCCATGCATTCTTGTAGGTGGCCACAGAATGCATTAGTAAAGTATTTTGCAGCTTGGACAGCATTATTCTTTAGCATGGGGGCTTTGAAACTTTCCACCTCTGCCTTAAGTAACGTGAAGTTTGCTTTTGAAAAGTTTTTCACAGTGGTTTCGAGGGCGGAATGTGGATATCCAGAGTGATTTGTTTATGTTCAGATCTAACCAGCGAGGGGTTGACCTCCAGTGTGGAACACCGGTTGCTCATGTTGGTGATGACCAGGTCCAATATGTTGTCACCTCCGGTGGGAGTGTTGACCAGTTGATCTAGGGTATTTGAGATTATAAATTCTAGGAAATGTTGGGCAAGGGAGTTAGTTCTCCTAGTTAATGTTTGGGTAATTGAAATCACCCAATATTAGGATGTTTTGTAGGACCTTTATGTTTCCCAGTGTTTCCAAAAACACAGAATGGGGGTCCTGGGACATGGTGGGTGATCTGTAGCAAGCTACAATTTGAATTGCAGTTTTGCCCATTGTTAGTTGCACGTGGATGATCTCTGAAGCATTGTGCTGTGCCACTAACCTGGAGGTGCGGGTATCCTTGATGAATATGGATACGCCCCTGCCTTTTTTATTTCGGTCCGGGTTCTGTGGCCGAAATGTATGGTATGAGTTGTAGCCTTGTAGTGCTCTTTGGAGCCTTAAACCAGGTTTCTGTTACTGCACATATATCAATTTTCTCCATACTGAGGAGTGCCTCGAGTGCATGCATTTTGAGGTTTAGACTTCTGGCATTGAGTAGCATTACCCTCAGTTTTTTGTTACTTGTGCTATTTACGGTGGTGGGCTTGTCTTTTTAGCCTTGCCTAAAAAAGGCACTATGGGGGTGGCAAGAGCCTTGGCCAGTATTCAAAAGCCTAAGGGTGACAAGTGCAAGCTGTCTCTAGCGAAGCAGCGTGGCTTGTCGTGTATATCATCAGAGTTATTTTTTTAGCTAGAAGATCACTGCATGGTTAAGAGACCTGCTCAGAGTCACACAGTAGACAAATGGAGGTAGAAAGAAACAAACTCTGTACCCTTAACTGCAGGATTCAGCTGATTAAGAACTTGGAGCCTTAATCCTCCACACCAGCTGCCAGAACTCCACTGACTATTTATTTATTTATTTTTTTTTTTGGTAAACTACTGAAGAGTACAGTTAGTCAATGTCGGTCATTAGAGTTTCATAATTCTCGTAATACAGAAAATGCATGTCCATGCAACATCTGTTGTTGTTCTGTTAACCTTTTAAATGAGCTGTGAATGAACTAAAAGTACAGGGTTTAAATCCTCCCGGCTCTATTTGCCTATGGTGTGACTTTGAGCAAGCCATTCAGTTAGTACTCCTGAGTCCCCCTGAAATGGGACATTTTCTCCAGTGAGTTTACCTGGTTTATAAATAGATAAAAAAATAATATTTATAATTTGCCCCTTTCAGGGCCTCCCCCCCACCAATTATTTTTGGATTTGTCCAGAATTCTTAAGCAAAGAAATTCACAACTATTTTGGTCTGTTCCTTGTAAAACATGCAGCTTTCTGGCAAATTGTTTTGGGTTACAAATTTCTAATACAACTTTCTATGTATATAAGAGAAAGATGTAACTCTTCCTGGCGTTTGGGTCTTTGTATCTGATTTTTGAGAAAATAGGTTGGGAGGGCATGGAGGTGCAATGGGATGCACTGTATGGTTCTCAGCAATGAGCAAAAATACACTTCTCTGTCACTATTTATGCATTTGTACATTTATTTTATTGCCAAGTAAACATGTGAATGTACATAGTCATAAAAGGAGCTGTAACTGATAGGCACGTGAGTTTGTGTGTATTCTGCATTCCATTGTAGTTAAAGTGCAAAGGAAGAAATTGAATGTAGAAAACAGAGACTTCATCATATGAGCCATATTCTTTTTATATGATCCTTGGCTTCCTTGCTTCATTGATTGTTGACAGTGTGCTCATCTGGCAATCAATAAAGTGCAAATCATGCAATCTACAAGTTAAATTTTAAAATATTAACTATGAATCCATTTTAATTTAATTTGGTTTTTGCAGGCACAAGGGTGCGAATGCAGTGTGTTGGGCTACAACAGTTCACTTGGTACCTAGTGTAGATTAAGTAAGGTTATAAGCTGTTGGTGTGCTGCTTCATGTAGTGTAGCTTTTGATTCCCTCAGCCTTAGTTTGTCTACTGTAAGTCTGACCAAGATTTCACTAGACAGTGTTCCTGGGCTGGTCCTGAAAAGCCACACTTATGTCCAGTAGGTTGTCACAGGCTGTTAGCAAATTCATTACATTTTTTTTTTTAATTCTTGCACCCTCCAGATAAATCCTAATTATTGTTTCACTATATGCTATTTGACTATGAATCTCTATGTCTTTTGTAGTTTAACTGATTGCTAGATGCATTTTAATAAATGTGAGTTTCAAAGGAAGAGAAGTTTACCGTTGCTCATGCCATTTCAATGTGAGAGTGTTCTGCTTTGTACATCAAGTGGTTGTCAGTGTTTTTGCTGTAAACATCTTAATAAAAGTTTTACATGAAATCAAATTTCTGTGATCACTGGAACAGTAAAGAAGAAAATAGTATTTACACTGACAAGTTTCAGCATTGTTTTATGGTAACTGTAGAAAGACAGTCAAGTAATGGGATACTGGTACCGCTGTGTGTATGTGGGGAAGGCAATAGTTTCTCCCAAGAATTTCTAATGGTGGAAGAACTGCTATCCGGATAAACAAGTATAGAGTAAAATTTTACAGTGCTGTGAAATCCCTCCCCAGTTTGTAGTAAATGTTCCACATTTTGCCCATTTGTTCCACCTTATGAGAGGTATTATAGTGTTTCATATTTTGAAGATGGCTGATTATGGTTGCAGTTTCTTTAATTCTTTTTCTTTTTGTGGCATTGGATGTTATTGTAATATCAAACCATAGTCAACTGTCTGAAAATGAAGTAGCCTCAGCTTAAAAATGTAAGGATACAGTTCTAATGACCTCAATCATTAGAAACTACAAATTAATCTTAAAGTCATCCGCTGAGACTTTTTCATAGACAGTTATAACAACATTCAGAAAATCATAACTGCATAATTTAAAATCCTGTACACACAAAATAGTATTCAGATCCTGAAATGTGTTACTGTGACTTGACATTCCCTTTTGAGTAATACCATTACCTGTCAACTGTCCTATTTTTTCAAAATGTCCATGATTTTCATCCAGATGCTTGCCCTGTTCTTCATAACTTTTTTGAATTTCAGGTAAATCTCTTATGATTACAGTCAGGAATGCCAGCCATTTTAGCTTAATACTTCTTAATGTTCAAAAAATTAAAATATGTTACTGATTTTTATCTCCTTCCCCATCATTTTTGGCTTTGTCCACATTTCTTGACTAAAAAAAATTGAAAGATATTGTGCTACCCTAAAATACTCAGATCTAAATTATTTCTGTTGATGTTATTTCAGCAAATCCAGAAATAGAGTACTAGAGGGTTCATGTTGCTGCATATGCTTGCTACAGTTTTTGTCTTTCTCAAAGCTATTTTCCTTGGAGGCAGCTATAAAATTAATGTGTTCATTTGTGGCTGCCTCTGTATATCAGCCATTTCATTACACCTTTGTACTCTGACTATTTTGAAACATTAAGTGGTTATGGTTATTATACCTCAATGGACCTGCTGCTGTAAAGTGACCTTGCATGCTTTTTTCCAGAATCTTTTTCAACTTGTGTGTAAATAGAATGGCAGTAGTGCGAGTCCCAAGTATCTTTCACAGTGTCTAGATTAGAACCTATTTTTATTTTCACTTTTTTTGCTTGAAGTACTCTGATTTGTGTTCACAGAGCACCTCTTACTTCTTTAACAACAGTTGTAAAAACTCAGCAAAATAAACTAGCTGAAATGCATGTTTTTTTTTTTTTGTCCAAGTGCTGACAGACCCTCTCCCACATTAGTCTCGGGGTGTCAAAACTATCATTGTATTTCAGGAGCTGTTAATTGACCACTCTTGCTTCTACTTTAAAGAATGTTTAACACACTTTTAAATAACTTTGCTATTCACCAGTGTCTGCAGTGGTAAGATGTGTGTGTTTTATCTTGAATGTTGGCAAATGAGCGGTATGTCTTTAAAATATTTTCTTTACAATGCAGCACAGAATAAAATAAGTTCGATTTTATGTTTTTGAATTTGGGTCAATGATATTTTTATCTTTCTACTGAGGCACAGAAGTATTTGTGGGTGTCAGTTTCCTACCTTTGTTGCACTGGTAGCTACAACCTTGACTTGTTACACTGTAGCATACTGACACTTCATCCAATCCATAATCATTGAGCAAGGCAAATCAGTCATTTTTATATGTTGTGAGCATTGCCAGGTTTCTAAGATTATGGCATTCGCTTTTTTTTTTCTTCAGATAAATATTTGCCATTTTTAATAGTGGATTGTGGGTGAGTTGTTACCATGTATCATGTATTCTAGATTATAGTGGTATGGTGTTTTGGAGTTTTTTCACATGACTGACATGCCTCGACAGCTAACTAATAGCTAATGTGCCCCTATTGGGTCCTGGCAAGAAAAGAAACCTGGAGCCATAACTGAACAAAAAGGGTATGTTGTGAAAAACAATCTAAAGTGGTACAATAGAAACAAAAAAATGAAGCATCTATACAATAATGTATTTATGTTCAGTCAATTTACTTGTGAATTAAGAACAATATCAGACATTTCAATATATTAACATTTTATTATGTAGGTACATTAGTTGGTTTTGATTTGTTCACAGGTGCCATCATCTGTTTAAATTGTAGAAATAAGTTTTAAATATAAAGTAAATGCGAGGACACTGCAAAAGATTGTCTCAGAAGCTCTGGCATGCATTACTTTGAAACAGATCTTCTTTCGGACTTTTTGTAATGCCCCTTATGGTTAGCTGCATTCTTATTTCCTTCCATATGTGATGCCAATTACATGGAACTACTTTTGAGATTGCTTCCTCTCCAATGACTATACCAAAGCATGGTCTAATTGAAGTAATCACTTTGTTGACTTCCAAGAAAGCTGCACACTGATTAACAGCCTAACTTCAACTTTCTCAGTGTGAAAACAGAAAGTGAGAAAAAAGTACCAGTGAAATCATCAAGTAAAATTCAGTTACCGGCTAATAAGCACACTGCCAGCAAAGAAGAAGAAATTTAGAGAAAATGAAAGAAAATAAGCCAGAAAAAGGTGAAGAGAAGACACTGGCTGAGAAGAATCCTGCAGCTGTTCAACAAAAGGTAGTATAAGCTTCAGATATGGTATAAGAGATGGTTTCCAGTAACTAAGAGGAAAACAATAAATCAAATATACCAATTGCTGATTAAAATAAATGAAACAATGAAGGAAAAAAAAAGTTATGTACTTACCATAACATTCCATCTGTGTTGTCCATTTTCTTTCTTCCTCAACTTTTAGGTTTGGATCTGATCCTCAGATCCACCTAGGATGTTGCTATAGCTCATGCCCACTAAAAAGCTCTCAAGCTCCTCCCTTACCCATAATGCACCAACTCCTAACATAACTCAGATCTTGTTTGCTATTTTACAAAAGGTAAAAAAATACTATAAAATATTAACAGAATAAGCCATATCTGCATCTCAACAAGAAGGACAGTGGTGTCCTTATAATCTCTCTTTCATCCAGAAATCCTTTGTGAGCAAGTTTGGGGACTGGTGGGTGGGAAGTTGAGGAAGAATGAAAATGGACAACACAGATGGAACGTTATGGTAAGAACATAACTTCTTTATCTGATGTTGTCAATTTTTATTCTATCCTCAGTTGCTGAGACAGAGTCCCCAGCTACCTAAATTCCTGGGTGGACTCTAAGGAAGGATATTCCTGAGCACAGATGAGCCAAAGGCTGTTCTTCCCCTTGAGACCAGACCCAGTTTGTAATAAGTGATAAAGGTATGAGTATTGGCACAGGATGCAGTCATACAGATATTGTCCATGGAAGACCTAGACAGAAACACTGAGGACGTTGCCATGGACATAGACAAATGGGCTCTTAAAAGATTTAGTAAGTTTAGATCCAAATATTTATAGTCAAATGATATATAGTCTGTAACCCTTCTGGCTGGAGTCACCTTTGCATCTGATTTGCCCAATTTAGAATCTGCAAAGGATACATACAAATGATTTGTTTTCCTAATTGCTTTTGTTTTATGTAAGTAAAAACATAATTGTCTGTGAACATCTAATAAATGCAACATATATTCACCTTTGTTTGCAAATTTTTGAATGGAAACTGGCAAACTGATGGCCTGGTTGATATTAGATTCGGGTCTGTATTAAATCAGTGAATGCTTATAAAAGTGAATGCTGATTTATCGACCCCATGTAAGTGAAAGCTTACAATCCCGAACACTGAGAACAGCAATTTTTTTCCCAGGGAATAAAATTGCTGTTCCAAAAAAGAAAAAAAGAACTTTAAAACATTACATAAATTGGGAGGCTTTGCCCCCACACCCCCCCTACTTAAATATACCAACTCCGAGATTGCACTACAGTGATGAAAATGGCAAAATAACGAAGGCGGCCAAGCAATTTCTTTCCCAGGGAAATAATTTGCTTATATGCCGTTTTGGTATTTTGCCATTTCGTGCTTTCAAGTTCGATCAAGACGCATTCGAAAGAATGCGTCTTCGATCATATAATAGGGAACCTTAGATTCTGACACCACCTTAAGAAGGAAAGAAGCATTGGTATGCAATGTTGCTCTATCTTTATGAAAAATCAAGTAGGGAGGTTTAGAAAACGGTGCTTGAAGTTCTGAAATTCTTCCAGCAGAGGAAATGGCTACTGGAAAGATACTTTTCCAGGTCAGGAATTTAAGATCACATTTAGCCTCTGGTTCAAAGGGTGGAAGGAATTAATGCTTGCAGCACCAAAGTTAAATTCCATGGTGGAGTAATATCTTTATACAGAGGTCTCGGTAGGAAGGTACCCCTCAAAAAGTCTTTACAAAGCTTAAATGAAGCCAAGGAAAATTTTCAAATCCAATAGGAAAATTAGAGATTGCTGCTAAATGAGCTATAAATGTTGAGGAGCTAGGTCCCTCATTAAAAATTGTTGCCAAAATTCAAGAACACTTTAGTATGGGGGCTGAGAAGAGGTAAATGTTTTTCTGCTGTGCCCAAAAAATTAACCTATTCCATTTACTTCTGTATAGTTTTTTAGTAGAAGCCTTGAGGGAATATACAAGAATATGACAGACAGAGGAGGAGAGCATCAGTTGTCTGGCTATTAAAGGAATTGGAGAAACCATGCTTTTAGCTTGATGTTTGAAATATCTGGCTGAATCATGCCTGTTGGGTGAGACAGGAGGTCTAGAATTGGATCCAAAATCCAAGGTGGGTAAAGTAGATGAGGCCAAATGAAGGGGAATCAAATCTGTCAAGGCTAGTAAGGTGCAATGGGGATGACTTTGCTCTTCAACCAAACAGATTTCTGTAGGAAATTTGGAATTAGGTGAGTTGGGAGGTAGGCATAGAGAGGACTGCTGGGCCAGTCGTAGAGTAGAGTGTCCTTCAGTGATACCCCTGGTGGAGGGATCAGGGCAAATAAGCCACTGCACCTGTTGTTTAGGGGAGATGCAAAAAGACTGCAGCAAGGCTGGCCCCATTGAGGGAAAAATCATATCTATCACTTTCCTCTTGAGAGACCACTTGTGAGGTAGTTGAATGGACCTGCTCAGTTTGTCAGCTATTGCATTGGACTTCCTCAGAATGTGAATTGCTATCAGAAAGTGGCTGGAAGAAATTGCCAATGACCACACTCCGAGGGCTTCGCGATACAAGGAGTAAGACCTGGTTCCTCCTTCTTTGTTAATGTACCAAACTACTGACATGTTGTCTGTCTGGATAACAATTGTCCTGAAAGGGAGAGAGTCTTGGAATGCCTGCAATGCTAAGAGCACTGCTCTCATTTCCAGAAAATTGATATGCATGTTGGTCTCTTCGGGGAACCAAGTGCCTTGGACTGTTTTCCCCAGGAAGTGCCTCCCCCCCAATATGGGAAATGTCCACGGTCACTATAGCCTTGGGCTGAGGTAGGATGAAAGGACGGCCTTGTAGAAGCTGGTCTGATCGAATCCACCACAAAAGGTATCTCCTGCATGCCTGTGTGATTCTTATTTGTGCTGTCATGTGCTGATCATAGGATCATAGGAGGTTACTTGCTACTGGTCTTGAGGCCCTTATAAGCCTAGCCAAGTGTTTAGCTCATGTTTAGACAAATCAGCACCCGATGCCCCTGTCCAGCAAGGACATAGGTGGAATCCCAGGGGTATATTTTCTGTCTCCCATCCAGTTATCAAGATTGCACTTAAAAAGGGGTAAAGAGGTACTCTGCTTAATGTGGAGAAGGAGTCTATTCCATAGATGGGGGAGTCTCTGGTACACAAATCTGTCCCGCCAACAAGTCTTGTTGATGCCACAGACCGGGCTGAGGCCGCACGTGTGGGTTACTCGAGTGGAGCTTGACTTGTGGATATGCAGCAGTCCCATCAAGGTGGGGTCCGTGAATCCTTTGTAAGCCAGACAGAGGTCACCTCTGAGGAGTCTGTATGAAACCGAGTAGAGGGATAGGGCTTTTGGCCTATCTGTGTATGGTAGATGTTTGAGGCCCTGGATTCTCCTTGTGAGGAACCTCTGTGGTCTCTCCAGCTGCTGCATGTGTTTTGCGAGGTACATGCCGAAAGGGGAGTTATACTCAATAATGGGCCTTATAAGGAAAGAATACAGTGATGTTATGACCTCCTTGTCCTTGGATGAGATACCCTTACTTATGAGATGAGCCATGTAGAAGGCTTTCCGTACAATGGAAGCAACATGGTGGTCAAAAGTCAGGTTGCTATCAACCTGGGTACCCAAATCCCTCACGACTGATTGAGTGTTTAGGATGTTTTTAATAATGTGATAATTTGTGGGGATATCACTCTCCTGAAAGAGAATGATGATGCATTTTTTGGTATTCAGCTTGAGGCCATGTTTCTGGCACCAGTCATTTGTCTGAATGAGACTCTCTTGGAATATGTCCACATCACTAGGGGAATTGATGACAGCAGCCAGCTTGCAGTTATCTGCAAACTTGGTCAGCCATAGCCCACTTGTTTTGGCCTGCACCTCAGAAAAATATATCCTAAATAACAGAGGCCCCAAGACTGAACCCTGGGGTATGCCGCTTGTTGCAGGTTTACTGCTTGAGGTGGCTTCCCCTATTTTGACTACGTGGGTTCTATCAGTGAACCAGTTTGCTACTCATCTGGTAACATATGCATTGATACATAGTTGAGAGAGTTTATCTATTATGCCTGAGTGGGGAATATTGTCAAAGGCTTTGGCCAGGTCAAGGTACGCGTTGTGCACCATCTTCCCCTCATCCATGGCTTTGGTGACTGTTTCAAAGAAGTCAACCAAATTTAGCAGATATGATCTCCTCCTGACGAAGGCAAACTATGTGGGATCAAGTGTTTGGAGGTTGCCAATGTCCTTGTTAATGAGGTCCATGATAATCCGTTTCATGGCCTTGCAGATCAGTCTAGTTAGGTTGATGGTTCTATAATTTCCCAGATTAGTGGATGCTCCACCTTTGTGTAAAGGGATGACAGTGGTTGTCCTTCACTCAGCTGGGATGAAGCCAGTACTCAGGCTTTGGTTGAATAAGGTGTCTAGTGGTGCTGCAAGTTCCTGCCTGAGTTCACGTAGGATGCAGCCTAGGATGTTATCAGGTCCCATGGATGATGCATTTTTCCCTTTGAGAGAGCAGTGATGACCTGTTCCCCAGATAAAAGGGGAAGGGGGCAGGTACTGGGGATGTCCTGATTTACTGATGGGGGGGGACAAGAGGGGTAAAGTATTCACTGAATTTGTCAGCCAGCAAGTTTGCTATATCTACGACATTTGTATGTGTGGTGTCCTTGACCACCAGTTTTGAAGAGATCTGGGTGCTTCCTTTGAGGATGCAGACATATGTGAAGAAGGCCTTATGATTGTCTCTAGCAGATCTGGCCAATTTGGGCTCAGAGTTTGCTTTGGAGGATTTCACTAGTGCTCTTATTTGTTCAAGCTAAGGAGTCATTGCTTCCAATTGGGCACTTGCTCTTTCTTAGTCTTGGACAACAATTGTTTCCTTTTGTTATAGAGTTTATTTATTGCAGATGTCCACCAGACAGGTTTATTGTTCCTTGCAGAGGATGATTTAGTCCTGTTGAGTATTTCTGATTCCATGCATCTATATAATGCTTGTATAGTGCTTTGGTGTAGCTTTGGATATTGGTGCCATTTTTTACAGAGGGGGATGGGGTCGTGAAGCTGATTATACTATCCCTCAGGAGGCTGTCAGCTTTGGAAAAGTTTTTATGTCTGATCCTAGCTAGACGAGGGTTGGGGGAGATGGTGACTCCGAAACTGACTGCTTTGTGGTCAAATCTTACCAGGAAGGATGATACTATAGGGATGCTGCAGTGGTTACTCATGTTGGTTAATACCAAGTCCAATATATTATCAGCCCTTGTTGGGATGTCGACTAACTGTTACAAGGCATTTCCATTGACAAAATCAAGGAATCTGTGGGAATTTATGTTCTAGCATGAGTAGTTCTTTCAGTCTATGTTTGGGTGGCATGAGTAGTTCTTCCAGTCTGTGTCCGGGAAGTTAAAGTCACCCAGGATCAGGGTAAAGGGTTGAATTTTGATAGATTCAAACAGGTTTAAATAAGCAGATTGGGCATCTTGAGTCAGATTTGGGGGCTGGTAGCTAGCTATTATTTGAATAGGGGTCTTGTCAATGGTTAACTGCACCTGGAGTGTCTCCTGTGCATCATATTGTTAGACCAGCCTGGAGGTGTGTATGTCTTTAATGTATATTGAAACTCCACCTCCTTTGGCTTTACTGCCCACAGTTTGGGGTCCGAATGTACGATAGGATGAGTAACCAGGTAAGGCTGGGGTGCTCTCCATAGCTTTGAACCAGGTTTCTGTGACTGCACATATGTCAGCATTTTCCAGGGTTAGAAATGCTTGCAATGAGTGCAGTTTCATGTTTAGATATTTATAAAGAATTGACCACTGTGTTGCCAGCATCCATTCCGGAATTCTCATATAAAATCTTTCTAGAAGAACTAAAATTATGGCTGCTGACATTGACCCAAAGGCTTGCAGAATCAACCAGGTTGAAATTTTGGTACTCTTAATTATTTTCCTGACCTGGTATCTGATATTTTGCACGCTTGACAGAGGAAGAGAAGCTTTCACTGATACTATGTTGAAAACCATTCCTATGAATTCCAATGTATGAGCTGGTTGTAACTGAGACTTGTTGTAATTTATGGTTATTCCCAGATGAGAACAAGTACAGAGTACATGATCTCATGCTCAAATTTGTAGATGCTTGGTCGGGGTGGTTATGAGCCAGTCATTTAAGTATGGAAACACTCAGAATCCTTGCAGTCTCAAGTGAGCTGCTACCACTGCCATGCAGATGGTGAACACCGTGGGTGCTGTGATGAGGCCAAAGTGCAGTGCTCTGAACTGATAGTAACTGGCTCCCAGCCAGAAGTGTAAATACTTTCTAGATTGTCCGTTTATTTTAATGTGATAGTACACATCCTGAAGGTCTGTCAAGCACATCCAGTCATCCTTGCCCAAAAAGGGTAGAATGGACTGAACTGTGACCATCCAAAACTTTGTGTGTCAAACTGAATTGTCCAACTTGCTGAGATCTAAAATTGGTCTCCAGTCCCCTGTTTTCTTTGGTACTAAAAAAGAATCTTGAGGTCTGGTGGAACCTCTTGAATAACTCTTTTTTTCCTAACAGCTTTAGTATTTCTAATGCTGCTGCTTTCCTCTGACAAGTTGGAACATGGGAAATCTGCATGCAGAAGGAGGTAGGAGGGAAAATGGGTGTATGTTTTTCAACCTCTCAACCCTGTTGGATCCAATGTGCTTGGAGTTGAAGAGGAACATGTCAGATCTGGCACCAAAATTGTTGAGGAGTCTTCGTATCCCAATTCTGCTGCTTCTTGGGTGGCTCCAAAGAAGAAGGAGTTGAAGATCCTGATGGTTAAGGAGATTTATTCAACCTCTGGAAATAATCCTCTGTATCCAAGTGTCTTTTGTTTATTCCAGGCAGGCTCTCTGGTGCAGGGATAAATGACCCCCCATTACCTCCAGATGGGGACAGTCGGACCTCCTTTTAGGAGTGCTGATAGGATCTATCATGGAAAGAATCTCTGGACCCTTGTTTCTGTGGGTCTCCTCTGCTGTGTAGATGTTGTTGTCCATTTAAGTTCCCCCCTCTGGCCTGAGGAAACTATCTCCACATGGATCTTAAAACGGATTCTGGGGCTTCCTGAACCTCATTTTCTGACCACCTCATTGATTCTTAGAAAAGGATCTTCGAGGGGTTGAAAAACATACACCCACTGCAGAGAGGTACTTTCCATCTTTTTCACACCTGGGGAGTATGTCTTTCACTTTTGGACCAAATAATGAACTACTGTCAAAGGGTGCATTGACGAACAATGACTTGAAGGGCTAGCAAAATCACACAAGCACATCCAAGCATGTCTCCTGATGGAAATGCCTGAATTGCTGCCCTTGAGGCACCTTCAGCTGCATGCCAGATAAGCCTCATGGATGAATTTTTAAAAGATTGAAGAGTAGCCAACTAAGAGGCCACAAAGGATTGAGCCTTGGAAGTAGTGGTCCCTGAAAGGGATTTTGAAAGTTTCTCGATCAACTCCCTTTGTAGCTCATAAAGTGTGTCAGGTAGTTCAGCGCCTAAGGGCAAAGGTCATTGAAGCATACACATGCTTTCCAAATCTCTCCAATAAACTAGACTCCTTGCTACAGGACTTTGTTCAGCAAGTTACTTTTTAGTGGCTGCCGCCATGACCATAGTATCTATGGGCACCCCCTTACTCCAGAAATCCCTACATACAGGTGGAGTTAGAATCCAATATGGTTTGTTGGAGATCTGCCCAAGGCAGAAGTCAGAGTGAAGCTGTCTAGTGCCAAAGCTCTGAGGGGTAGAGCTGGCTCCGAAAACTTTGGATTCAACTACAATACCTCAGATCAGACATGGCCTCTTCACTCAAGAGAATCATCTGGCTCTGAGGACATCAGAGCCAGTGCACTCAGAGATAGCTTTGGATCAGAAGATAAAACCTTCTTTGGATCCAAACCACACAGACCCAGAAGACTCAGATCCAGGGGCTCTGAAATGATAGACTGGATCAGAAAAGGGGTTGTCACTGGTGGAGTGACAGAAGGATGGGCTTCCTGACCTTTTGGGGTAAGAACTGGGATAACTCCCTTCTAAATCTGCACCTTGAAAAATCTCCTCATCATCTTATCCACATCGGCTTTGGTTAGCCTTCTAGAAGATCAAGAGGAAGCCAAGGATTGGGACTTGGAATATCTAAGTTCCAAAAATACAGAGGGAACTCTGTAAGGTACTGGGTCTAGAGTAAAAGAGTACCTAGTCCTAGGTAAAGGTGTCAGATCCAAAGTGCTTGGAGCTGAAGAGGAAGTTGTCAGATCTGGCACCAAAATTGTTGAGGAAGTCTTCGGATCCCACTTCTGCTACTTCTTGAGTGGCTTCAAAGAAGAAGGAGTTGAATATCCTGATGGATTAGGAGATTTTAAGACAGTCCCCTTAGATTTAGATTTGGAGGGCTGAGCTCCAATAATAGCTTCAGAAAAAGATGTTGGAAGCAACCCTTTCAGTGTAAGTTTATTTTTATGGCCAGCAATAGCCTGTGGATTCAAATTTTGGCATATGCTCTATTCAGCCTTTAGGTGATCTGGGCCTAAACAGTATCTGCATAGGGAATGTGCATGTGATGAAGGCAGGTTATGTCTACACTTTTCACATTTTCTGAACCCCAAAGGGCCTTTTTCTGACATTCTGACTAAAGGAAAAGAGGGGTATACAAAATAGAAGAAAGAAAACAGTTTTTTCTAAGGTATGAAAGAGAGAGAGAGAGAGAAATACCAAGTATGGTAATAAGATTACACAAAATGAGTAGATTATATAACAACAGAGTTAATGCCAACTATGACAAAAAGAATTACAGCTTGTGTAGAAGACAAAGGGAGGAAATACCTAAATATATATAATTTAAGAAGTAAACTTAACAAAAATGATCTCTTTCAAAACTATAACTTGAGAGCTGAAGGGCAACCATGTCTTAATCGTGAAGCAGTAAATGAGATCTGAGGTATGTTAGGGGTTGGTGCATTGTGGGTAAGGGAGGAGCTAGAGAACTTTTGCTGACCATGGGTTATAGCAATGGCCGAGTTGGATCTGAGGATCTGTTTCAAACCCAACAGTTGAGGATAAAATAAAAATTGACAACATCAGATTATCAATTCAAATATAGCCATGCAGATAACACTGCAAAGATCATAGGTTGAAATGAAGAAAAGGATGACTTGAGTATGAGGCTTCTCAAAAAGAGCTGTTTCAAAAAGTAATAGAAGTAGAAGACAGATCACACAGAGAAAAGCCCGAGATTTTTTTTGCTGTACTAGAGAAACTGGAAGAAACAGACTGTATCAATTTTATGAAAGCACAAATAAGCAATTGGATTGGTATTCCACAACAGGATTTATAAACTGAAAAGACACATTGAGTGTATGCTCCAATCCTGGCCATGAGGTAGCAGCTAAGACCTAAATTAGTAAAGATGTTGAGGCAAAAGGGAACATATTAAACATTGGAGACAGCACAGTGTTTGTGGAAATGATTATCCTCTGAACACCAGACAGAGGAGAAGCAAATGTATTCCAGCATTCAAGGAATGTCAAGATGAAGATGTGAGATCCAAGATATTGCATCAAGCTGTCTTTCTTCACAGTATTTTTTTCCTGGAGGATCAAAGGCATTTTTTATGCATATCCAACAAAAAAAAAATGAGCCAGCAAGGAGAAGGGGCTCTTCTTCTCATTCTTTTGACAATACAGCCTATAGAGAGATTTTGCCAGTAAAACATTTTCCATTGTTCCAAACAAAAATGTTTCAGAGACAAAAAAAGGAGATGAAGATGATCAGGAAGATGATGAGCAGCACTGAATTTAGAGAATAAATGGCAGACTACAAAGCATCAGTCACATTTATGAAATACGGCTTTGCAAGAAAAAGTGTGTAAGAAAAGACTGGACTTTTGTTGGTTTTGTAAAACTTGAGGCTGGACTGTAAAGCAACTAACCCACATTATGTCAGTAATGTTTAGAAGGACAATAAAGAAGTAACTGTAAGCAAAACTATTTTGTCCTTATTAGTATTTGTATAAAACATTTTATGATGTAAACTGCATGTTTCTATTGTAAAGCAGTTTAGTACAGTGTGCAGTCAGGGGTATTTTAAATGGGGGGAGTCCTTTCCATGACCATTGTATTTATTAAAGATATTAAAGTAAACAACAACTTTTGCACTTGTAAGAAATGTAGGCTTTACAGTATAACCAGAGAAGAAAGGCTGGACAAAAGCAAGTTTAGTTAATATGTTGTGACCTTGGGTTCTAGAGATTGGGTTTGGTGTAAAAGTGTACTGATAATATGTAGAATTAAGATGATAATTTCCCTTGTTTTTACAAGAGATGATGCCTAGATGAATGCATCTGAAATTAAGACAAAATTATGAAAGCTAAGTTTCTTGCATAATCCAGGTTATTATTTTTTTCCATCACCAAATGCTCTAAGTGGGACAAAGGAAATCTATAGCTCAAATTGCTCAAATTAGTTGGTCAGGAAAATTCTGTACATTCTGTACATTCTGTTCTGAGTAAAATTTACAAAGATTCCTTCATGCACCTTAAAGCTGTTAGCACTTTTTCTCATTGTTGACTACCTTTACACAGTGATGCGCTGTCTTCAGGTGCAAGAAATTAATTTTGAGAGTTCTAAACATTCTTTGTTGAGAAAATGACAATAAAAAGGTACAATGGCATGAGGGCCAGTGAAAAATAAAGTGTGAATTTACATGAAGAGAAAAAGAGACAGTAGCCTCCCCAGTAGTCTTAATACTTTAGTGCATTTAACAGAACAGTCAATAAGTTAGTTTTTATTTAATGTTAGCAAGGGCACTTTTATGGCCAAATATTAATGCTTTCTGAAGGCAAACAAGCTGTTTATCACATCTGGAAGAGATATAAGAAAAGAACAGATAACAATCAGTCCAAGTGAGAACACAAGTTATAACACATGTTTTAGCATGGTTAACCTTATTTTTAGAATAGGTTAGCTGGCACCTAGGGCAATTGTTCCTATCTGGAGCTTTAAACATAATTTTTTGAAAATGTACATATTTTGTATGTTTGCTTGTTCAAAAAACTGTCATGTATAACAGATGGGAGCAATAGCTTTTTATCAAAATGGCTACTCCTCCCATTTTATCTTGGAATATAAATGACCTTACAGGTACATAAAAAAAGGAAAGGGTGTTGAATTATATTAAGAAATGCAGTGTACAAACTGCAATGCTGCAGGAGAAACATTTGGAAAGAAATGAGTATGAGAATTTGAAAAAGAAAGAATTTCAGGATGTATATTGAGCAGACTATTGGGGACAAAGGAAAATGGAGTAATGTTTGCTAGAGGGGCTCCAGTAGTGATATGAGAGGTGAAAAATACAATAATGGTAGATTTGCAGTAGTATGCAGTTACTGGCAAAGGAGGAGGACTACGCTGACATGTATTTATATTCCGTCAAAAACTGCTATTATGGAGCTTAAAAATATGCAGGGATGATAATTGGCTTCAGTATGGAATATTACTTATAGGTGGGGGCTGGAACTTGAATTGCAATAGTGAGGATGTATTGGGGACCTAGTAGTGAAAGCATAAAGGAACTCATACAAAACTTCCATATGACTCCCTAAAGTACAATAACAGAGCTAGATTGGAAAAAAAAATATTTTCAGATCATCCACTAATCAAAGCCAAGATATAACTGCAAGATAATGAAGTAAAATGAGACAATGGATCATTCTCCCCTACCTATAAAAAGAGAATAATTTAAGGAATTGGTAGTGGAAAGTATTTAAGAGTTATTAGTAAAGATATAAATGTCTTCAGAAACAACAGCTAGTGAGAGGGATAAAGTAAAAATGGAGTTTAAAAATAGGACAGAAATAAAAAAGAAATAGATAAGGTGAAGAAGTAACAGGAATTATTTAGAGGGGCTAGCAAAGATTAAAGTATTTCAAAATAAGGGGAATCTCACAGAACATGAAGAGTAGCAACTATGGAGTTCTAAAAAGAAAGTAAATGAGTGGATAATATGCATGAGTTTAGTAAGACTGCTTTAAGGCTACTATTTTTTCATAGGATCTCCGGAGCATAAACACCTTTATCATAACATCTTCGGCAAAAGAAAGTAAAAGGGCTGCCACCAAACTTAGGTAGCCTATGACAAGAAAAATAACCAATGTTCTATACAGGTATTAGAGATATTTCAGAAATGTTATGACAATTTGAAGAAAATAGTAGAATGTGGAAACTATGAAAGAGCACAAATGGAAATATTTATGGAAGACTTAATTATGCCAAGGTTAGATGAAGATGAAGCTCAACAACTAATACTTAAGACAGGCAGAGATGAGATAAAAATGGTGATGTATAATCAATCTGTAGAAAAGTATCATGGAACAGATGGAATTCCTGTGGAAGTTTGCAAATTAGGTGGGAAGAAACTGATAAAGATTTGGAAGACTTTTTTTAATAGTATATTAAGAGTCAGGGAAGCACCAACATCTTGGAAGAAAGCTGTGGTGGATGTATTCTTAACCAAAGAGGGTAAAGACCCATTAGGTCCAGCTTCATATAGATCCATTTTAATTTTAAACCATGATTATACAGTGTTTATGTCTATACTTGCTAACAGAATGGCAAAGATTTTGCCAAAATTGGTAGGTATTGACCAGTGTGATTTTGTGTAGAGAAGGCAGACATTTGACAGCATTAATAGAACAATGGTGATCCACAAGGAAGAAGAATGTAATAAAATACCATTGTTGCTGGTGGGTCATGATGCAGAGAAAGCATTTGACATAGTAAATAGGGATTTTATGAGTAGGGCAATGGAAGCATTTGCATTCCCTGATTTAATAATAAGGTTAATTAGGGGATGAAAGCGCATAATAAAATTATACTTTTAGCAGTTAGATCTTCGTGACTTTTTGTTTTATTTATTAGAATGATAATACCCAGGATCACAGGCAAGAATTAAAATGGGAGGGTTCCCCTTCAATAAGCTGTGTTTGAACTGAGGAACCAGGCAAGGGTGTCATCTTCCTCGTTATTTGCTTTATATTAAGAGCCATTGGCAAATAAAATAAGGGAATCAGAATTTCAAGGATATAGGGGTATGGCCAAGATGACCAGTGAGTAACAGCACTTTCTCTCTGCTCTGTCTCTGAACATTTATGACAGGATTTTTTGAATTTATCTATCCTCATTTTGTTTTTTTACATATTTGGATTCTATTAATCATCCTTTAGGATAGTATATAAAAATGTTGGCAATGTTTTTATTTTTCCTGTCAAAAAGTACTAGAGAAATTTTTTGGACTTCAGACTACAGAATGAGCTACTCCAAACCTATACTTCAAGAAACAACTATTAAGAAGGAACTTCAGTCACTATTATCTAATATACAAGAACTGACAGCTAAAATCGATAGACAATGTAAAACTGGAAAACTTCAAAGAAAAATGTTCCCAATAAATGGAAATGAACATGAAGACCTTAAGCAGCAAAAGAGGCAGATTACTGGTATAGAGACTTCACTAAATGATATGGACACTAGAATTCAAGAAGATGAGCATAATATAGACATTCTCTTAAAACAAAATACTCTTTTACAAACAAAAATTGCTGATCTAGAGAATAGACCAAGAAGAAATACTATTAGACTTTTTGGTTTGCCTGATAATGTTAAAGAAGGTAATATGGAAAAATTCTTAACTTCTTGGCTTCCTGATGTACTACAGCTTCCTGAAGCTCTTTCATATGGGATAGAAAGAGCACACAGGTCCTTGGCAACTGCAAAAAAAGGTAAATCCAATTCTACTAAATCTGCTATAGTGAAGTTTTTGTCATTCCATGACAAGGAGATTGTGTTAAAGACTGCATGGGCTAAATCTCCTATTAAATATAAAGAAAATGTCACATGCTTTGATAATGATTACTCATCTTATGTAACTGCCAAAATAAAGCTTTTTTTTACCAATACTAAAAGAGTTAAAAAAAGCCCAAATAAAGACACAACTATTGTTTCCTGCCAGATTAAACATCTTTCTGCAAGATGGTCCAAAAATATTTGATGACATAGACTCTGCCATTACCTTTGTCAAAACAAGAAAACTGCTTGACAAAATAGAGGATATGGAGTGGGCAAATGCCAGCTTTAAAAGAAATGCTGATAACAGTTCCTGGAAGATTTATGAACATAAAAAGAAACTCAAAAATAAGTGATTAATTAAGCTATTTTACAATAGCTTTCTTTTACCCAAGTTTTACAACTAACCCAGAAGTTGAGAAAGTGGAAATGGTTCAACAGGTGAGTCTTTGTTGCTTACATTTCTTTTTATAGTGCATAGTTGTATTGGTATTTTATAGCTTATTATTAAGTCTAGTTTATTTTATTTAAATACCTCAAATATTATAGCAAGTAAAAACTAATTATGTATTAATTTATTTATCTTTTAATATTATAGAAAAGTACAGTTTTGTACCTACCATAAATGTAGATGTTCGAGGATCCACATTGCTGCAGTCCTAACCATTGGGGTAGTCCGCTGTCCAGTCGGCCCGAATACCAAAGTATATGGCTGACGTCGGTCAAGGCGCATTAGACTGACGTCAGGACGTCAGGGTACTAATGCGCATGACCGACGTCATATCCTCAGTCTTTTCTTGCCCCAGATGTCAGAAGACCCTAAAAAGTCAAGGCCCAAACCAAAACACCAACAAAAACCCTGCACCAAACATATATACAATATATACAAATGCACAAGAATATAGCCTAACCCACACCACCACCCCTAAACACAGAGGGAAGGAGGGAGGTAATTGGACTGCAGCAATGTGGATCCTCGAACATCTACATTTATGGTAGGTACAAAACTGTACTATGTTCTTCATTCCACATTGCTGCAGTCCTAACCATTGGGTAGAATCCCAAAGCAGAGGTAAGGGAGGCTGGCAAATCATAAGGAAGCAGGAGCTGTCAACATGCCTTGCAAAATAGCTGTGGCAAAACCAGCCCTAGATTTAGAGTAGAGAGGAAGGTGGTAATGCTTAGAGAAAGTATGCACTGAACTCCAAGTAGCTGCCTCCAAAATATCCTTAGTTGCCACCCCCCTTAGAAATGCTGTTGAAGTGGCAGTAGCCCTTGTGGAATGAGGCCTAATCCCAGCTGGAATCTCCTTGCCATGATGGGAATAACAAAATGAAATGCAAAACCCAATCCACTTAGAAATAGTTTGCTTAGACACAGGCTTGCCCTGAGAAGTCAAGGCAAAAGAAACAAACAACTGCTGAGACTGCCTGAAATCCTTAGTCCTGCTTAAATAATAACGTAACTGCCTATGTACATCTAAAGTGTGCAAAATCTTTTCTCCCTTGTTTTGGGGATCTGCATAGAAAGTAGGCAAATGAATAGTTTGGTTTAGAGCCACACTAGAAACCACCTTAGGCATAAAGGAAGGATTAGTACGTAATGATACTCTATCCTTATGGAAAATCAAAAAGGGCTCTACTGCCATAAGGGCCTGCAACTCAGAAACCCTTCTTGCAAAAGTAATAGCCAACAAAAAAGCAGTCTTCCATGACAAGTATTTTAACTCAGCAGTAGCCGCAGGCTCAAAAGGTTGTAGAGTAAGTTTTTCCAACACAAAATTGAGATCCCAAGCAGGAGTAGGAGCTCTACGTGGGGGTCTTATATTCTTTGCCCCTCTAAGAAACTGCTTGAACAAAGGATGCGAAAACAATGGTGGGTCACAATCATAGTGAGCTGAAATTGCTGCAGCATGAATTTTAATGGAAGAGAAGGACAAACCTTTGTCCAATAACTCAGTAAGATATTGAAGAGCCACACTCAAATTAGGCTCAGAAATCTCCAAATTCTTTGCTGCACTCCAAAATAAAAATCTCTTCCATTTTTCTGCGTACACTTTCCTTGTACTAGGTCTTCTGGCTTCCATAATCACATTTAAAACTTGTTGAGGAAGTTGAGACCTGCTGTGTTTCAAAACAGAATATGCCAGGCTGTTAGATGAAGAGATTGAAGCTTGACATTGAGCAGGTGACCGTCCCTCTGAGATAACAGGTGTGGAATCAAAGGTAAAGGCCATGGAGGCTTCCTTACCAGACTCCTTAGAAGTGGGTACCAGTGTTGCCGAGGCCAATCTGGAGCTATTAAAATCATCCTTGGCTTGTCTTGTCTGACCTTTAGGAGCACCTTTGGGAGAAGAGGCAGAGGTGGAAAGGCATACACATGAAGATTTTTCCAACTGAAAGAAAGAGCGTCCACTTTCCAAGCTGTGTGATGAAACCCCTTTGTGCAAAACTTTGGCAGCTGGTGGTTTAGTGGAGAAGCGAACAGATCTATGTCTGGAGTTCCCCATGACACTGTCAATTTCTGAAATACATGAAGATCCAGTTTCCACTCGTGGGGATCCATGATTTGCCTGCTTAACACATCTGCTAAGGAGTTCTGTGCTCGGCAGAAACCTTGCCTGAAGAGTTAGTTGCAAGCTGAGCGCAGTCTCCCATAAAATCATTGCTTGCCTGCATAGAGGATAATAATGTGTTCCCCTTGTTTGTTGATGTACCACATGACAGTTGTGTTGTCTGTTAGAATCAACACCTGCCCAGGAAGAAGTAACTCCTTGAAAGCCATTAATGCAAACTGGACTGCTAACATCTCCTTCATGTTGATATGTAGATGCTGTAGTCTGGCAGGCCACTTGTCTTGTATCCACTTTCCATTTAGATGAGCTCCCAAGCAATGTCCGAGGCATCTGTCGTTAAAATCTGACTCGCCTCTGGCCGGGTCACAGAGAGTCCCTTGTTTAGGTGACATTCCTGAGCCCACCACAAAAATTCTTTTTGAATGCAAGGTATTATTTGAATGACAGTGTCCAAATCCTGGCAGTGCTGTGTCCACACATTTTTGAGATACTATTGCAGCTTCCTCATATGCAGTTTGGCATTGGGAAGCACCAGAATACAAGATGCCATGAACCCTAAGGCTTGAAGGACTGTCCTTGCAGTCAGCCCGGACTGAAGAGATAGTTGATGGAAGTAACTGGAAAGATTCTTTTGTTTGTCCGGGGTTAAAAAGGCCATCTGGGCTGCTGTATTCAGTCTCACACCCAGAAAGCACATGTCTTGAGAGGGTACTAGACTGGACTTTATTTCGTTCACAGAATACCCTAGGCATCTTAGCACTGCTATGACATATTCCAGATGCTGTAGAAGGTCTTCCTTTTCTTGAGCCAGAATCAGGCAGTCGTCCAAGTAAGGATAGATTTGAATTCCTTTCAGCCTGAAGTAAGCTATCACTGGAGCCAGAACCTTTGTGAATACTCTGGGCAGTAGATAAGCCAAAGGGCAATGCAGAGAACTGATAATGAGAATTTCCAGCTCGAAAACGCAGATACTTCCTGCAACTTAGTCTTATAGGCACATGAAGGTAAGCTTCCTTGAGATCTAAAGTTACCATCCAATGATCTTTGCCCAGCAGAGGTAAAAGCTGTTGTAACGTCAACATCTTGAACTTGGGAATGTCCAGATAAGTGTTGAGGATAGACAAATCCAAAATTGGTCTCCACGTGTTCCCCTTCTTTGGAACTAGGAACAGGCGAGAATAAAATCCTAGGCCCTTTTCTGGTACAGGGACTGGCTGAATGGCCCCTATTTGGAGTAACAAAGAAATTTGCTTGTGAGCCTCCTTCCTTTGTGGAGGGGGAACGTCTGGCATGCCTTTGAAAGGGGCAATGTATGGAAATAAAACCTGTAACCGTGGTGAATGATATCCAACACCCATCTGTCTTGAGTGATTAAATCCCAATTTTCTTTGAAAAGAGACAGTCTTCCTCCCAAAGGAGCTGCCAGGCGAGAATCTACTGGCAGCTGAAAAGGCAGGTCATTGGGTCTGTTTACGAAAGGACTGACCCCTGCCCTCACCAGAAGTCTGAGCAGGTGAACCCCCTGTTCTAGGCCTAAAAGAACCTTGAGCTCTGCCCCTACCACGTCTAGACCTACCCCTAGACTGGGAATCATAAGCAGGATATGTCCATCCCTTAGTAGGCCAATTTCTACTAAACTTCGGTGGCTGCACCTGCAAAAAATCTTTAACAGTTTGCATAGACTTAGCTTTGTCCTCCATTTTCTTCAAAACTGCTTCCACAGGCGAACCAAATAAAACATCAGACTGTAAAGGAGCATCCAAAATCCTAGTCTTAACATGCTCTGCTAAATTCTGATCCCTCAACCAGGCATGCCTGCGAAGAACAGAACTAGTGGCAGCCACCCTCGAGGAGGCCTGCACAGCATCAAAACCACATTGCAAAGAATGCTTACCCACTTGTTCAGACACATGAACTAAATCCAGCAACTCTTTACACTCTATACCTTCCGCCAAAGCATCCACCTTAGATTTCAATTGTGAAAGGAGATAATTTTGATATTTTAGCATGTGAAACTGACAATTCAACACTCTCATGGCTAAAGTGGAAGAAGTATACACTTTCTTTCCCCACCTATCCAAAGCCCTTGCCTCTTTATCAGTGGGAACAGGATTTTAACAACAGAGGCCTTAACACCCTTAGGCCCCTGAGAAACAGTTTCGGGTCTGCCCTAGGACTCTTAAACAGATACTTATGAGCTTCAGGCACCCTATAGTACCTATCAGGTTTAACAGGGGCAGGAGGCAAAGAATCAGGGTTCAGGAAGCCTCTGCAAAACATCTTCCACCACATTCAACACAGGAGGTATAGCTAAGGGCCTATGCTGGGGTAAAAATAAGAATTCCCTAAGCCTTTTCCTGGAATCAGAGTAATCTTGGCCTTCCCATTTAAAGTGCTCCCTCATGGAATGCAGAGTCTCTGAAAATGAGAAATCCTCAGGAGGAGAAGCTGTAGGAGTGGAATCATCCACATTAGAATCAGAATAAGGAGGATACTCCTGCAATTCTTCCGCAGAAGACTCAGAAGCCTCTGAACACCGTTCAAAACTCTCAAACTCAGGTTCCACCCTAGGCCTCTTATCAGGAGGGGGCATAGAGCCTCTAATCATAGTAATTAAATCTTCTGCCATTTTAAGCATATGTTTCTTAGGCACAGAACCTGAAGTGCTAGGAGAAGCCCCCACTGAAGCTGAACTTGGCCTACCTCTCAAAGAAGTTTTGGAAACAGAAGGAGAGGCTCTAACTACCTTGGGAAGAGAGGAAAGAACAGTAACCTGAGAAGCCCCCTCAGCCTGGCCTACCTCCTGAGAGGGCACATCCTGTAACAGTAAAGTCTCTGCCTGAGACTCCAAAGAAACTCCTGGCAAAACCTCTGGCTCCACTGAGCCTTCTAAAGAACCGACGTCCGGGACTGCCGGTTCATCAACCCTAGGCTTTGCTGTTTTGTCCTTGCGCTTTTTGGACGAAGCAGGCGTCGGAGCATCCGACGGCATTTTGTAATTACAACGCTTCCCAAACACTAACCTGGCACAGTCTAACCTTCTCTTAATAGTGCGTTTGTTAAATCTAGCACAAGAGCGCAACCAACAACGTCGTGCTCAGGCCCTAAACAAGGTATACACAAAGTATGGTAATCCCTATGAGGTATCTGCTTCCCACAAGAAATACAGTTATTCACTTTTTCTGACATCCGGTTAAATACTGAGGCAAGAAAAAACCAAAATGTTCCCCAACGGGGTACTTAGCCAACTTTGATTCGGTCTGAAACTCCGACTTCGGAAATATTTCAGAACGCCAACCTGCACTCGCAAAACTGCTTCTGCATCGGACCATGCGGCAAAAAAGACTGAGGATATGACGTCGGTCATGCGCATTAGTACCCTGACGTCCTGACGTCAGTCTAATGCGCCTTGACCGACGTCAGCCATATACTTTGGTATTCGGGCCGACTGGACAGCGGACTACCCCAATGGTTAGGACTGCAGCAATGTGGAATGAAGAACATCTATTTTCTTTGCTTTTAATTGTTTGCTGTTTTATTTCCCTGTCTCTCTGTGAAGAGAGACTCTTCATTGATATTGTTGCCATAATGTTGCATTAATGAGTATGTTTCCCAACTTTTGCTATGCTGCTGGAATGTGGTGCTATTTGTGGTAACAGACATATGAAAAGTTTTTGTATTTTGTCCCTTTCTGTGTCCTGATATGTTTTGATTAATTCATTAAATATTTATATTTAAAAATGTCAATATATAGGTGTACTGATAAGCGAGCGGCTTCTATTGGATAGTTGTGGTGGTTTTCCTTGATTGTGGTGAGGCTTTTATTTATTTTCATTTTCTTTTTCCCCTTTTTGCTGTTGGTTGTGGAGAAGAGGAGGATTTTGTGTGGATTGATATGTTCGTGGTCGTCTAGTGGTTTGCTAGGTTTGGGAGATGGACTTTGTTGGTTCTTTGATGTTTTATAATGCCTCTCTCCCTCCCTTTTGCCTTTTTTATTGTTCGAGTTTATGTTTCCCCATCTTACCACAAGGTAATCAACAGCTTACTTAGAGAAAAGCTGTAAATGTTTTCCCTCCTCAATCTCGTGCATCTGAACTGCTGAATAGCCCTGGTATGTGCTCGCACTCCGGCTGCTACAATTGAAAGCAGAAAAAAAGTCTCATTTCCATGGAGATGTTTACAGACTAAATCCTGTGCTGAGAAGCTTCAGAAAACAAGGGCCAGTGGGGAGTGAGGGTGTAGTGCTTTTAATTTTTAGTGCTGACATATAATTGCTTTAGTGAGCAAGTGCCAGGTAACTTAAGTGCAATGTGTTACAGGTAACTTAAATGCAAAAACAACAAACAGTAACTTTATTACAAGTGAAACAAGGAAATAAGTACAGTAAGCAATGCAGATATCACTAGTGATCCACAGAAGCGCTGAGAAGCCGCGTATTAGGTGGAATTAGCGTTCCAGGGAAATAACAAGCAAACAAACGACAAGCATATAAACAAAGCTAGATTCAGCAGGCCTGGATCTAGTCTATGCTACAGCAAACAAGGTGTACCAATTTCAGTAAGATACAGTTCAAATATTCAGGCACTATAAACCTTTAACCAGAAATTCCCAGATCAGAAGGGCAGAGTCCAGCCTCTTCCCCCACAAGAGTGCAGACCACGAACCTTCTTAATGTAAAATAACTGGCCTGAAGCCCAAGTGCTTAAACCAGAACTAATACACTTTAAGAATAACAGACACTGGGCTCTCAATCAGCAGTTCCCAACTTAGAAGGATGAAAGCTACCTGTCCTGCCACCACAGTGCATGCCACAAACCTTCCTAATGTAAAACAACTGGTCTGAAGCCCAAGTGCTTAATCCAAAGGACTTAGAATGATAGCTACACTTTAATCAAGTTACTACCAAGCAGAAATAAATACAATTGAATACTTTAGAGAATGCCTGGATTAGTACTCAAGTTACACAAACAAAGCTAGATCCAGCAGGCCCGAATCCAGTCTATGCCACAGCAAACAAGGCGTACCAACTTCAGTAAGAAGCAGTTCAGATATGCATGCACTATAAGCCTTTAACCAGAAATTCCCAGCTCAGAAGGGCAGAGTCCAGCCTCTCCTCCCACAAGAGTGCAGACCACAAACCCTCTTAATGTAAAATAACTGGCCTGAAAGCCTATTTAAGTGGTACAGTGTGAAATATTTTCTGCTTAAAAACCTCAGCTTTAGCCGGCTAAGAACTAGTTGTATTCAACTGGACGTATAAGAGAATTTAAGTACCTTTATCTGCACTTTTTTTTCAAAAAATACAGTATTTAAATTGATTTTAACTGTGTTGCAGGAATATTAACTGAACTGGAAGTTTTGACTCTGCTCTTCAGTTAGTCCCACCCTCCCTGTTTTTGTTTTGGTGTTAATCTTAGTGGCCTTGAAACTGCCCACCCCTCTTGTAAATTTGTGTTTGGATACTCCTTCTGGGCCCATCTCATTTGCTCACTCAACTGAGTGCAGTGAGATCATATTCTGATTTCAGGCACTCCTACTGTGTACAAAGAGAGCATCTGGGAAACAGAAAAAAAATTAAGCTTGTTTCCTGCCTTTCCTGTTAAGTGGTATAGACTATTTCTAGGCTTCTGAGTCCCAAAGCCCTTTTGTGTTGGAGGGAAGCCTTTTAGCTTAGTTTTTTTTTTCTTATAACTAGCCAGTTTTCTAGTTTCAGCACTCAAATCTGTTTCTTTGATCTCAGCACTTGTTCAGAAAAAAAAATTCATCTGCTTTTACTGTACTTGTGTTTCTACCTACTTTATTTTACTTTTGCATCATCTTAAAAGTACCCAATTGTATTTATTACTGCTTGGTGTAACTCATTCTAAGCCTTTTGGTTTAAACACTTGGGCTTCGGACCAGTTGTTTTGCACTGAGAGGGTTTGTGGTCTGCACTGTAGTGGCAGAACAGGTAGCTTACATCCTTCTAGGTTGGGAACTGCTGATTGAGGGCTCAGTGTCTGTTATTCTAAACACTTGGGCTTCGGACCAGTTGTTTTGCACTGAGAGGGTTTGTGGTCTGCACTGTAGTGGCAGAACAGGTAGCTTACATCCTTCTAGGTTGGGAACTGCTGATTGAGGGCTCAGTGTCTGTTATTCTAAAAGTGTATTAATTCTGGTTTAAGCACTTGGGCTTTCAGGGCAGTTATTTTACATTAAGAGGGTTCGTGGTCTGCACTCTTGTGGGAGGAGAGGCTGGACTCTGCCCTTCTGAGCTGGGAATTTCTGGTTAAAGGCTTATAGTGCATGCATATCTGAGCTGCTTCTTACTGAAGTTGGTGCGCCTTGTTTGCTGTGGCATAGACTGGATTCGGGGCCTGCTGGATCTAGCTTTGTTTGTGTAACTTGAGCACTAATCCAGGCATTCTCTAAAGTATTCAATTGTATTTATTACTGCTTGGTAGTAACTTGATTAAAGTGTAGCTATCATTCTAAGTCCTTTGGATTAAGCACTTGGGCTTCAGACCAGTTGTTTTACATTAGGAAGGTTTGTGGCATGCACTGTGGTGGCAGGACAGGTAGCTTTCATCCTTCTAAGTTGGGAACTGCTGATTGAGAGCCCAGTGTCTGTTATTCTTAAAGTGTATTAGTTCTGGTTTAAGCGCTTGGGCTTCAGGCCAGTTATTTTACATTAAGAAGGTTCGTGGTCTGCACTCTTGTGGGAGAAGAGTCTGGACTCTGCCCTTCTGAGCTGGGAATTTCTGGTTAAAGTTTAATAGTGCCTGAATATTTGAACTGTATCTTACTGAAATTGGTACACCTTGTTTGCTGTAGCATAGACTAGATCCAGGCCTGCTGAATCTAGCTTTGTTTATATGCTTGTTGTTTGTTTGCTTGTTATTTCCCTGGAACACTAATTCCACCTAATACACAGCTTCTCAGTGCTTCTGTGGATCACTAGTGATATTTGTATTGCTTACTGTACTTATTTCCTTGTTTCACTTGTAAGAAAGTTACTGTTTGTCATTTTTGCATTTAAGTTACCTGTAACACATTGCACTTAAGTTACCTGACACTTGCTCACTAAAGCAATTATATAAGTCAGCACTAAAAATGAAAAGCACTACACCCTCACTCCCCACTGGCCCTTGTTTTCAATTATAAAGGAATTCCCAATATTATTCTAGCATGTCCAAAGGTCAGTTGTCAATCTCCTCTCCGGTCCAGCTGGTGAATCTGGGAATCTTGAGGCAATGTTACAACTGCCTCATGTACACAGACAACCCTCTCCTCCTCCCAACAAATTCCAACACATGTGAGAGATGCAACCATATAGCCAAACTGGAGGCTAAGCTCTCTCAACTCAGTACTGGCATAACCAGTCAGGAGGAGAAGGAAACCACACTCACTACAATTCCAGTCTCACATAGACCTACCACGACAGCAAACCAAACACATAATCACACAAAAACATACTCGGAGGCTCTAAATAAAGATCTGCCTAAGCAGCAGAGACCTCCAAAGCAGACACCCAAGCAACTGCTACCCCAAAACAAAACACGTGCAACACATATCTCACAAAGCCAATGTGCCGAACAGTCAGAGCCCTTAAGACTAAACAACACACCTGATATACTTGTAATAGGTGACTCTATCATCAGGCACACTGACGTCCCGCTCACCAGGCTGAACAAGGAGAGGGTCATGGTGAGCAGCCTGTCAGACGCTAGGATCCACCACATAACACAAGCACTCAGGTCACTCCAAGGAAAGTACAAATATGACTCAGTCATTGTCCATGCTGGTGTGAATGACCTGAGACGTACCTCCCTGGACTACATGAAAAGAGACATAGAGGAGCTCTCTGAGCATGTAGCCCAGGCCGGTATGACCCTGACCTTGAGTAGCATCTTACCCTCACCAAGAATGATGCCACAATATGAAGACAAGATGATCAATTTCAACAATTGGCTTAAGTACTGGTGTCATTCAAAGGGGATCCAATGCCTGTCAGCTTGAGATGATATGCTCGACAAGCCACGATGCTTTGCTAGGGACGGCTTGCACCTGTCACCCCTGGGCTTTCGGATATTGGCAAAGGCTCTTGCTACCCCCATAGTGCCTTTTTTAGGCAAGGCTCAAAAGACAAACCCACCTCCATAGGTATCACAAGGGATAAGAAACTAAGAGTAATGCTACTCAATGCCAGAAGTCTAAACCTCAAGATGCACTCGAAACTCTCCTTAGCATGGAGAACATTGATATGTGCAGTAACAGAAACCTGGTTCAGGGCTCCTGAGAGCACCCCAGCACTACCAGGTTATACCTCATACCATGCTTTTCGACCCCAAAACTTGGACCGAACCACAAAAGGAGGGGGAGTATCGATATTCATCAAAGATACCCACACCTCCAAGTTGGTGGCAAAGCACGAAGCATCAGAGACTATCCATGTGCAACTAACAGTGGGTAAAACTGCCTTCCAGTTTATAGCCTGCTACAGACCACCCTCCCAAACCCAGGAACCCCACTCGGCCTTCCTGAGAACACTGGAAAATATGAAGGTCTCTCCAAACACCATTATATTGGGCGACTTCAACTACCCAAACATAGACTGGGAGCATTACTCTAGCTCCAACACCCTAGCCCAAAGGTTCCTAGAATTTATAAACTCAAATGCTATGGAACAACTTGTTACCACTCCCACAAGAGGGGAAACATACTGGACCTGATCATCACCAACATGGGGACTTTATGCTCCAGACCAGAAGTGCATCCCTCACTGGTAAGATCAGACCATAAACTAATCTCACTGGATATTCACATCCCAACCCCACCCCCTGCACAGAAAACCACAGTGAAAAACTTCTCTAAAGCAAATTTCACACTCCTCAAAACCGAGGTGGAATCCTTCAAAGGCCCCGGGCCTGTGGAAAATACGGCCCAGACCACAAAATCCTTTATAAATGCATTCTATGAACACCTTCAGGAATGCATGGATCATGCGATCCCAAATAAAACCAAGACCCAATCCTCCAAAGGCAGACGTCCTGTCTGGTGGACCCCAGCCATAAACAAACTATACAATAGAAGGAGGAAGCTACTACATGATAGAGAAAAATTCCAAAAAGCGAAGGCATCACTGATCAGTATTAGCAAAAAACTACGGGCACTCATAAAATTGTCTAAGGCCAGCTTCGAGAGAAAAATTGCACAGGACACTAAGGATAATCACAAGGCTTTCTTTAGTTATGTTAGGAACCTGGGTGGTAATTCCCAGATATGCTCAGAATTAGTCCAAAATGACAAAAAATACACCGAACCCACAGACATTGCCAACATCCTAGCTGACAGGTTCAGTGCAAACTTCTCCCCCCCTCCCCACCAAAAGGGCAAATATCTATCCCAGCAGAGTGCTGCCCCCCTGACATCTCAGATGCTCAGGTAAGAGCCGCCCTCTCCAAAGCAAAAAACACAGCATCAATGGGACCAGACGGTGTCCCGGGCTGCGTCCTACATGAACTCCAAGAAGAGCTAAACCCAAACATAAAACTACTGTTCAATCTCAGCCTTACTACAGGATATGTGCCCAAAGAGTGGCGTACAGCAACAGTGGTCCCTCTCCATAAAGGTAGTGCCTCAACGGATCCTGGAAACTATCACCCCATAAGCCTGACTAGCTTGGTCTGCAAAGCTATGGAAAGGATCATCATGGACCTCATAAATAAAGATATTGGGGACCTACAGACACTGGATCCTACCCAGTTTGGCTTTGTTAAGGGCAGATCCTGCCTCTTAAACCTGGTTGATTTCTTTGAAACAGTCACCAAGGCCATTGACGAGGGGAAGGTGGTCCACACAGCCTACTTGGACCTCGCAAAAGCCTTCGATACAGTACCCCACTCGGGCATTATAGATAAGCTCACCAGCTTAAATATAAACCCCATGTCACTAGATGGATTGCAAACTGGCTCAAGGACAGAACCCACATGGTTAGAATTGCTGGAGCCATGTCAGACTCCAAACCAGTTACAAGTGGTGTCCCACAAGGCTCAGTCATGGGACCTCTCTTGTTCGGTATATATTTCTCGGAGGTACAGGCCAACATGGAAGGACTGTGGCTGACCAAGTTCGCAGATGACTGCAAACTGGGTGCCATAATCGACTCTCCAGCCGACACAAGCATCCTCCAAAAGGGCCTCATAGAAACAGACAACTGGTGCCAGAGCCATGGCCTCAAGCTAAATGCCAAAAAGTGTACAGTCATCCCCTTTGGCAAAAATAAAGTGCCCACAAATTACCACATAGGTGGTAATCCATTAAGTACAGAAGAAGTAATTAGGGACCTGGGGACCCAAGTTGATAGCAATCTCTCATTTGACAACCACGTGGCCAAAGTGGTTAGAAAAACATTTTATATAGCCCACCTAATCATGAAGGGATTCACATCTAGATCAGGGGAAGTCATCGTGCCTCTTTACTCATCCCTCATCAGGCCTATAATTGAGTACAATGCCGCTTTTGGGATGTACCTTACCAGACACCTGCAGCAACTGGAAAGACCCCAAAAGTACCTCACCAAGAGGATCAAAGGGCTCAAACAGATGCCATATGCTGCCCGGTTAAAGAAACTCCAGCTCTACTCAGTGGCATACCGCCTGTTCAGAGGTGATCTGTGCCTGACATATAAAGCCATGTCCAACCCCGGAATTAATGGACATGCTGCACCTCAGAAAATCCAAATCCCATTGAGCTACGCATACGAGAGACTTGAACCTCAGCACTGAAATAAATAGGACATGCTGGAGGGACAGATTCATAACCCAGAGGCTCCCTTCACTCTGGAATAAAATCCCAGTCCAGGTTAGGCAGAGTCCCTCATTGACTCTCTTCAAGAGGAATCTTGATGAGTGGATGGGAGATCGTAGGTTTACCCCGGGTATCACTTCTGTGTCACTGTTAGACAGAGGCACAGTATACTAACCTTGAAAAAGAGCATAGCAAAATAAATTTAAAATGGGTGGCGAAAGCCAAACACATTCTGGCTAGGCTTATAAATGCCCTAGGGCAGATAGCCTAGTATGAACCTATAAACCTAAAGCTGCAAAATAGTTAGAATAGATGGTCTCTAGTGCCGTCTATTGGTCAAATGAAAAACTGCAGCTAAGAAACCTGTATAATGTGACTGCTATATTTAAGTATTTGTGAGTATTTAAAAAAAAACACTTTTGACACATTTAAACCCTTACATTTCATACAATATAATTTTATTATATTTAAATAAAGCTTCTATTAATTGGTATAACAAGCATATAACATATATAACAACATCATTAAAATGGAGGGTTTAGTGTCATTTGCTATGTTCATGGTGGTCTAGTAGTTTTCTGGGTTTGAGAGATAGAGTTTGTTGGTTTTGCAGTATTTTATAGTAGCTTTCTCCCTTCCATTGCCTTTTTATTCTGTCCGGTTTTATGTTTTTTTTTTGTTTTTTTTTTATCCTGCCACAAGGTAATTAATAGCTTTCTAAGAGAAAAGCTACAAATGTTCTCCCTCCTTAATCTCGTGCATCTGAACTGCTGAACATCTCTGGCATCTGATCATACTGCGGCTGCCTCAACTGAAAGCAAGAAAAAATTAGAAGTTATGTACTCACCATAACGTTCCATCTGAGTAGGTGTATTCATTTGTCTGCAACCTGTGGGTTATGGATCCGATATCGGATCCGAACCGGCATAGTTTCCAGCTATGGATCCAAGCTCTCAGCTCCTCCCCTCACCCATAATGCCCTGCTCTACCCTCATGACCTCAGATCGAGTTTGCCAGCAACAATACCCTTAAAAGGGTAACAAGTAATATGCAGGAAACTGAAAGGCCAGGGGATAGGATGGTGCAGACAAATGAATACACCTACTCAGATGGAACGTTATGGTGAGTACATAACTTCTAAATCTGAAGTAGGATATTCATTTGTCTGCAACCTGTGGGACAGAGTCCCCAGCTACCTGAATCTTCCATCATGGAAGGATATTCAAAGGATGCTCTACCCTGGATGCAAGATCCAACTTATAGTGAGAAATAAATGTATGAGATGAAGCCCATGTAGCTGCTGCACAAATATCATCCAGAGGAATCCTAGCCTTGAAGGCTGCTGAGGTAGATACTGACCGGGTTGAATGGGCATGAACACCTCCGGCCTTCCTGACTTGATAAGCCAATAAAATGCACTGTGAAATCCAGCGGACAGAGAAACTTTGGAAATTGGCTTGCCCAAATTGAATTTTGCAAAGGAAATAAACAGCTGGTCGGATTGCCTATGACCAGCTGTCCTGTTGAGATAAAATCTTAGTTGCCTGTGAACATCTAGTGAGTGTAGCCTATATTCACCTTTGTTTTCATACTTAGGAAGAAAACAGGGAGGTTAATGGATTGATTGATGTTTGCTTCAGAAGCGATTTTAGGAAGGAAGGACGGTTGGTCCTGAGGGAGACACGGTCCGGATAAAAACCAAGTAAGGAGGTTTAGCTGATAAAGCTTGAAGTTCAGAAACTCTCTTGGCTGATGTAATGGCTACCAAAAGGCTGTCTTGTAAGACAAGAATTTGAGGTCCACTGTAGCGGAGCGGTCAAGGCCTGTAGGACCAAAGAAAGGTCCCAAGGAGGAACTGCTTGCTTAATAGGGGCCTGAGAAGGAAAGTACCTTTAAGAAAAGTTTTGCACAATTTGGCTGACATAAGAGGATTAGACTCTTGACCAATGTGATAGTGAGAAATTGCCGCCAGTTGAACTTTGACTGTGGAACTGCTGGCACCATCATTAAAGAGAGAGGTTAGAAAATCAAGCACTACGGGAGAGGAACCGTGAAGGGATCTAGGCCTTGCCGCCCATTTGCTTCGTAAACCTTTCTAGTGGATGGTTTATGAGCCGCCACCAAAATAGCCTTTACCGTGAAGAGATACCGAGTCCTTATCAAGAGTGGAACTGGAGCAGCCAAGCGGTCAGCTTCAGGCTGTCCAGGTTCGGAGGAGGAATGCAGGATGGATGGGATATCAGATCCGAATAGGATCTAGAATCCAAGGAGGATTCACCGAGTGAGACCTTAGGAAGGGGAACCAGATCTGTCGAGGCCAGAACGGAGCAATGAGAATCATTCTGCAACCCACCCGAGAGGCTTTCTGAAGAACTTGCAGCATCAGAGGCAAGGGTGGATAGGCATACAGAAGACCGGGTGGCCAAGCATGCACCAGAGCGGGTACCTCGGAGGAGGTATCAGAAAAACTGTCGCACTTGGTGTTTGAGGGAGAGGCAAAAGATCGCATGAAGGGTACCCCACAATATGCTTGACAATTGAGAGACCACAGGGGTCAGAATGGTGCGACTGAGCTTGTCCGCTAGGATGTTGGACCGACCCGGAATGTGCGTTGCTAGAAAGCGACAGGAGATTGCCCATTCCCAAACTCTCATGGCCTCTCGACAAAGAGGGTAAGACCTTGTTCCCCTTGCTTGTTGATGTACCAGACAACAGACATATTGTCCGATTGAATCGCAATTGTTCCCAAGGGAAGAAAGTCCTGAAGTGCTAGCAACGCTAAGAGCACTGCTCTCATCTCTAGAACATTGATATGCAGTAAGGTCTCTGAATGCTCCACGTGCCTTGGACTGTCCGAAGTGCCCCCACCCGAGGCGGGAGGCGTCCGTGGTCACCGTGGCGAGAGGGGAGAAGCACAAAATGGGCGACCCTCGTGGAGATCCGGGAGTGGAGCCACCACAAGAGGGACCGCTTGCAAGCCTTGCTGATCGCTATGGGATGATACATGGGAGAGCAAGGTATGACCACTGTACTAAGAGAGTCCACTGTAGAATGGCCGTATTGAGGCTGGCAAGAGGGAGAAGTGCTATCGACGAAGCCATGGACCCTAGAGCCCTCAGGACCAACACCGCTGGAACAGAACTTGAATGGAGAATGGCCGCACCTGGAGCTGCAGATTTAGAACTCTGTCCGCAGTGAGGAAGGCTCAACTCCTTGTGTCTAGTCTGGCCCCTATGAAATCTAAGAGCTGAGTGGGTGCCAGGTTGGACTTTTGTATTTATTGTGATGCCCAGAAATGGAGCAAGATGGAGAAAGGAGTCTCGCGCGAGAGAAGTAGATGCCTTGTTGAGCCAGTCGTCCAGGTAGGGAAAGACCTGCACCCCTGAAGCCTCAGGTGGGCCGCTACCACTGCTAGTACTTTGGTAAACACCCTGGGGCTGTGGTGAGACCAAAGGGAAGGACCCGGAACTGGTAGTGACTGGCTCCCAGCCGAAGCGGAGAAACCTCCTGGGCGTCTGTCCATTAGGATGTGGTAGTACGTCCTTGAGATCTATAGAGCACATCCAGTGGCATTCTCCCAGAAGGGGAGAATAGATTGTAGAGTGACCATTCGAATTTTTCTTTGGGGACTGCCAGATTCAGGAGAGAGGTCTAGGATTGGTCTTAGTTCCCCGTCTTTTTGGCACTAAAAGAACCTGGAGTAGAACCCTGATCCGATCTGGTCTGGGGAACGGGCTGGATGGCTCTTTTCTCTAGCAGATGGCCAATTTCTGCTAAAGCGGCCTCCCTTGACCGGTGCTGGGAGGGACTTCATCTTTGGAAGGTGAAGGAAAGGAATGCGATATCCCTGGATATGATTTGGAGAACCCAGCGGTCCGATGTTATGGACTCCCATGCCGCTAGGTGCCCGCGTCCCCGACTGCCTCCAGAGTAGAGCAGTCGGGCAGCCCTCAGGGCTGCTGGGCCGTTCAGAGAAAGGTTCCCTGGACCCGAAGTTTCTGGGAGCCCCTCTGCCTCTAGGGCGTCCTCCTGTCCTCCTCTGCCACGGAAGGACTGGTTGTCCGAGCAGGCTGGGACTGCTGCGACTTCGGAACCACATCTTCTTCTGACCCTTTTGGTTCCTAGAATAGGGCCTCTGGGGTGCAGAGAAGCAGATTCCGACGGCAGACAGCATCTTCTGGGTCAACGACGGTCTTGCCAAACAGAGCAGAACCATCAAAGCCTTGAAGGGCTCAGGCGGAGCCAGGCCTGACGTCTAGTGACCAGTCCTGTCCTGGGAGAGAAGCCGCATAGAAGTATTTGTGACTGACCTAAGAGTGGCCATTTTGGTGGAGTGCAGAGCTCTGTCCTCCTCCGAAATGGACTCGATGCAGCTAAGGTCTCGCTGCATCCGAATAACATGTGCCAAATAGTTCAAACTGAACATCCGCTTAGCGGTCCATCATCCGAGACTCCTTGCTCGGTGGGTGGACTGAGGACTCTCCTGAGCCAGTTCCCTCTTTGTGGCGCGCCATCAACATGGCATCTACAGGAGGCCCCTTACTCCAATGGGTCCTGTCAGAAGGCGGGCTAAGGATTTTGTCAGGTCTTTTGGGAATTGGCTCCACGGTGTCCGGTTCCTTCCACGCCCTGGTGGTAATAAGGTCCACCAGGGGGTCGGCAGGGGACACCAGAGAGGACGGGCCCGTTTGAATGCCTCCAAGAACACGGACTCGTCCGAGGAAGACTTGGGGCAGACCCCCTGATACGGATTTCCATGATGTCTCAGACATCCTCGGGGTGACCGTGGGGAGCCTTCCCTTCCTCCAAGTCCGTGTCTTCAGTGAGAGACTCAGGAGTCAATGTGCCTCCTTTTGCAGGAGCCTCCTCTGGGGGCTGTCAGAGGAGTCCTCGCAGCAGCAATTTGCTCCATAGGAGCAACTTGGGGCACAGCTGTCCCAGGGGCCGGATGGTGGAAGCCTGGCCCAGTGCAGAGGGAGCGCAAGTGCCGGGGTCCGAAACCTCAACAGAGCCCTCTCCACTACATCAAAAGCCGACCAAAGGATCCCCTCGGATCCGAAGAGTGGATCGGATCCGGGACAGTGCGCTCCGACACAGACGGCGCGAGCACTGATCCCCGGATCCGGCTCGGATCCAGGCTCCGAGATCGGGTCCGGGCATGGTCGGATCGCCAGTACTATCGGATCCGACCTCCCCGGCTCGGCTGCTCGGCTCCAGCTGCTCCGAACCCGGAAGCGGGTCGGAGAAGGAGCAATAGGCTTGAAAAGGGTGTTGAGCTCCCGAGGGGGAGGCAAGAGCACTCCCATCTGCATCTGGGCCTGGATGAACCTTCGCATCATCCGGTCCAGATCAGCATCCGCTATGGTAGATCTCGGCGAGGCTACCGAGGTAGGCCTGGAATGCCTCCTCGATAGCTCCTCCTCCTCAGGACCCGGTGAGAAGCACACAGGTGACCGGAGCCGAGAAGGAGGAGAGGGAGAAGCCGGCGGGCCGAAACAGAGGTCTCGGCCCGCTGCTTCTCCTCCGGTCCTTAGATGCATCCCTCTCCTGTCCTGAAGCGGGAGTTTGAGTCCCAGGAGCAGGAGGGTGCTACGAACAGCTGCAGCCAGGAGTCCCGAAGGAGCCGAGTCCGGCGGTAAAAGACCCGCCAAGACCAGCTTGGACCTCCGCTCCCTCAGTGCCCTGGGGTTGAACCCTGCACAAATGGAACAGCCAGATGTGAGGTGTTCAACCCCAAGGTGGCCATCAGCCGGTGAGAGCTTATGGCCACACTCGGAGCATTTAGAGAAGAATGACTTAGGCTGGTCAGCCATAGTCAGAAATTAACCAAAAGTTACAGAAGTAACTTAAAACAATAAAGTATAAAAAACACACAGGCCTCACACACACTCTACGTACCAGCGAGGGGAGGGAATAAAATATACTACTGTAAATAAAATTAAACTATAAACAGTCAATAAAAATAGGAAACCTACAACTTTCACACAAAAAAGTTTAAAGAAAGCAAAAATATTCTATTTTAGTACAAGAAAATTCCACTTAGCTGAGAGCTATAGAAACCACATCCAGTTACCAGCGCGGCAAACAAGATCTGAGGTCATGAGGGTAGAGCAGGGCATTATGGGTGAGGGGAGGAGCTGAGAGCTTGGATCCATAGCTGGAAACTATGCCGGTTCGGATCCGATATCGGATCCATAACCCACAGGTTGCAGACAAATGAATATCCTACTTCAGATGTGTTGTTTCCATGGAGATGGTTACAGACTGAACTCTATGCTGAAAAGCTTTGCAGAGCTGGATAAAAGCTTGAAAGGACGGTCTCTATTGCCATCTACAGGTTAAATGAAAGAACTGCAGCTAAATAACCTATATAACAGTTATTTTAAAGAATTTGTGAGTGTTTATAAAAAGAGCACTTTTGATACATTTACACCATTATGTTTTTTTACTTGCATTTATAGTATTTTTATATTTAAGTTAAGCTTCTTTTAATTGGTATAACAAATATATAGCACATATAGCATAATTAAAATATTTTAAAAATATATAAATCGTTACATGAGACCTACACAGAATTTAATAATCTTTTACAAGGCATAAAAACCAGAAATGAGAATAACTCAAGTACAGATAAAAGATAAACAAATAATATTGAAACATAATATATTCTGTATGAATCTAGCTTACTACATACAGTATAGTCTCAGATGCAGATTTTTGCCATATTATCTAATGTATTGATATATGCTGACAAACATAGAAATTGTTTCAGATTAGTAAAGGTCTTGAAGGAAAAAAAAGGAAATACATTTTTTCCTAGAAATTACTGAGGATATTATTGGAATCTCATATCACAGTGGAAAACTATAATGCAATATTTTTTGTGCTCATGTTTTTAGATACATGGAAATGGGGAAATGGTGCCATTAGCTATTGGTACAATAAATAAAGAGACAGGGGGTTAGTCTACTTATTGATATTATAACAACTCATTGCATATGAATTAGTTATAACATTTGCATTATTAGTATAATATATGATTGGTCTTTATGCTATTTTGAATTCAACCTGAAAAAAAGTTAAAATGAAACAGTTATATTTGACAAATCTTAATTTGCTTCTTGAATAAGTACATACAATAGTAATGGATGTATTTTAATTCATAATTGTTCTTGTTTTTTTAGTCACATATACTACCTTATATTGTTAAATTATGCAACAATGTATATATTTAGACGGAGAGGAGATGAGTGCTGTTACTAGCTTGATGGTCAATTTGGGTGACAGGTGTCACTCAAATTAGGAGTTTTTAACTCCGGGGGGGGGTTGAAAGAGTCTGTGTTATTAGTAAATGTTATAAGTTTCTGTTAATAGTTATTATGATGTTCACCAAACCTTATAAAATTGAATTTGATAAAAACATATTTCACTGGATAAAAGTTTTATGTTTCATGTCTAAATTATAATTGTATTCCTAATAGCCTATTTTTATTGACTTATAAAATATGGAAAAAAAGGAGCATTATTCAGCAACAGATATTCAGAACATTAATGTCTTATGACATCATTAAAATGTATATCATTAAACATCAATGGATTAAATAATCCTAGTAAGAAAAGATATTTGAATAAATATCTTAAATTACATAATTCTCAATTAATATTTCTCCAAGAAACTCATTTACTAACTGAGGATGTCACACAATTGGAATCCAAATCTTGCAAACTTTTGATTAGTTCAGAACATACGCACAAAAAAAGAGGGGTGGCCATACTATGAAAAATACATCAACTATGCCTAAAATAATTGACACTTACAAAGATAAGAAAGGGATGTTATCTTCAGTTGTAAAAGAATTTAATGAGAACATTTTGACTTTAATAAATATATATTACATTCCTGGCATTGGACCTACAACACTGAAACAACATATAGAACATATACTTCAGTTTTCTAAGGGTAGTATTATTCCTGCTGGGGATTTTAATTGTATTTCTGACATAAAAGACTCTAGTACCAATGGTAAAAGGAAAATTCCAGCTATAGCTAAATTATTGAATGCATTTTCAGATTCATACATGATGAAAGATATTAATAACTTTACAGATGCTAAGTCACTGTTCTATACATTTTATTCACATAGACATAATTCATATTCAAGAATAGATAGGGTATTAATTTCTAAAAACTTAACTGATTTCTTATTAAACTCAAAAGTAGTTTCATGTCCCCTTTCAGGCCATAATTCCATAACATTTGATTTTGTACTAAGCTCCACACTTAATGTTCAAATTAAAAGAATACCAGCCTACATAATTAAACTGAAAGATTTCATTGATTTCTTTACTACAGAAGTACAAAATTTTATTGAACTTAGTACACAGGAAACTTCTGAAATATACATTTGGGATGCTCTAAAAGTATTGTCTGATGAAGTCTGGTGATTGACACAGGATGAAAGCGCTAACCTTTTGTTAAATAAAAACTTTTTGCTGATGTACTAGCATTGGTTTCAGCTTTGTGTGTGGATTTTTTGGATTTACTGGTTTGGTCTTCGAGTTTTTTGTCTACAAGTTGTTCCCCACTATGGCAGAAGGTAAACCAGGCATCAGTTTCTAAGATTTTAAACATCTGCAGGATTCTGTTAAGAACTTAACCCTTCTTGTTCAACAACTAATACCGAAAACAGGTACTGTGCATTCGCAAGATGACACTAATTTTAATACAACTACTTCGTTTTTTAAGGAGAGTAGTAATGCACAGGACTGTGTACTTTTACCTGCTTCTACTTCTAATAATGAGCAAACGCATTTGAGAACTTTTGGGAATGAACGCCCACAGAGTACGCTCGATGTATGGCTGGGTAAGAGAGTACCATACGGGCAGGATGTTGTTGGCGCAGATAATATGGACAATAGTTTCACTAATTTCAAAAACAATTTAATTGAGTACAAAAAACTACAGCAAGAGAATTTTGTTTGACCTGCACGGATGCGAGCTGATGGAGCTCATGATTAACCACAATCGGAAGCGGTTGGTCCAGGTATCCGAGGAAGTGCGTGTTTTGGATGAAGAAATTCAAAAAGGAGGGCTTCTTGAAAGGAATCAGCAGCAATATGACTCTACTTCTAAACAAGTAGATAACATTATTTCCATCATTGCTAGCCGAAAAGCTAGAAAATTAGAACGAGATAGAAAGGCCTATGCAACAGAAAGAGCGTATCCTGCACCACCAACTATTAGGACTAATACTACAACAACCAGAGGGGAACTCTGGGAGCTCTGGGCACCTACTCTGATAGGGAAGATGCCCCTTTAGATGAAACAGGCCCAAGGAGATTGGAATGATTGAGAAACCAGATACGAAACTGGAACCCATATCCGCAGACAACTTGGAACCAGCAGAACCAAAGGAATGGGGTCCAAAATTCGACAAGGGGCCAACAGAGGTGACTTTTAAAAATAGGAAACCATTTATAGTTTCCAATTTTCTTAATGATTTAAAAATTTACAGTTATACCAACAGAGTTTTTTTAGCATCACATGCTGAATTATTTAGCAAAGGTTACAACTTTGTTCCTAACAAGAACAGTGATCTGGGTGAACTAATAGGGGATCTCAAAATGTATATGAGAAATTTAAACTTAAAATATTTACACAGAAATGACCATAACGATTACAGAGGGCAGGACAATGTATGTAGGATACCGAGTACTTACAACCCAGACATTCATGTATTGTTGAAAAAATTTGAATCTACTTGTGAAATGGATTATCATTATTATATTAGTAAAAACAATGTGGACAACAATTTGGATGTCTCTGAACTGGAATTATTGTACGAGATTAGGGGTAGAACTGATTTAAGATATATGCACCCTGATAAAGGTGGGGGAATGGTTATTTGTTACAAAGATGACTACACACATAAAATGTTCGATATGCTTTATAGTAGCACTTATAGTGAAACATCTATTAATGACATGAACATTGCTTTTTCTAGAATTGATTGAGAACTTCTGGATATGACCACACAGGATCAAATTAGCATTGATGAATACAACTATATGTTAAACGAGACTCCTAAAATCTCAGTCATATTCGGAATTCCCAAAATACACAAACAGCTTATTGACCCACCTTTTCACTCAACAGTTGATTCTGGGTGGTCGAAGACTGCATATATAGCCAGTCTCATAGATAAAAAGTTAAAAGAGAAAGTTCAGAGCATTCCTCATTTGTGTAGAGACTCTTGGCATTTTTTAGAAAAATGTAACAGCTTAGTGCCTTTTGAGGAACACAGCACATTTATTACAACAGATGTCAAGGACCTCTTTAGCTGTATTCCACAAAATACAGGACTTACATGGTTCTCTGATTACCTTTTTGAAGAATTTGGATTAGAACAATGTAGTAACAACACATATGCTCAATTGATGGAGATAGTTTTAAAAAATAACTATCTTCACTATGATGGCCATCACTTTAAGCATATGGAAGGAGTCGCAACGGTGTCCGCTTGCAGAACTTTATTTGCAAATATAGTGATGACCTATTGGGAAAAGCAATTTTTATTTAGGTCTTCTTTCTTTGCTTATATTAAGTTGTACCTACAATATCTAGATGATTTGTTTGTGGCATGGATTGGACCAAGGGATGAAATTACAAATTTTATTACATATTTAAATGAAAGTACTAGTTTTCTTAAGTTTACAGCTAATAGTGGTACACATGAGAGCTCCTATTTAGATATATTAATCACTAGATATGGAGACGGGCACATTAAATCTACCATATTTAGAAAACCCACATATTCAAATACTATATTACATTTTTCTAGTAGCCATCCAGAACATGTGAAATGTGGCATTGTAAAAGGGCAACTAGTTCGAGCTGCCCACATGAATTCTTTTTTTGAAGATTTTTTGAGCGAATGTGATCTTATGGGTAAAATGTTTGTAGATAGGGGCTACCCAATACGATTGGTGTATAACATTCAACAAGAAGTAATTAATAAAAGAAAAACAGGTATATATAAACCTATTTTAAATATAACTGAACAAGGAAACTTAGTTCAGGTACCCCCTTTTCTAACAACAGTAACAAACAGTACACCTGACCCTAGGGTTGAAACAGGAGAGGAAATAGGGATCTTAGATGAAGCAGAAGGTTCCCATAATAATTTTACCAAAAAAGATTTTTGTCCTTTTGTTTGCACATATTCAGAAGATAGCCACATTATACAAGATGTGATGAAGAAAAATTGGTCTATTCTTATGCAAGAAAAAACAATGTATGATACATTTGGTTTATGCCCAGATATTGTTTTTAGAAAAGGTAACAACTTGAAAAGTTAATTGGAAAAACATAAAAAAGTGGACATGAAGAACATATGTCACCTTGTGGGTTTTGCCAGCAATGCAAACATGTTATGAAAACCTCAGCTGTTAAGATAGGGGGAAAGTGACAGATATTAAAGGGAAATATAGTTGTTATACACATGCTGTAGTTTATGCCGGCCTCTTTAGCCAATGTAGTGCTTTTTACATAGGTAAAACACAAAGAAAATTAGGTCAACGTATATATGAACATTTTTATGAAATAAAGCAAAAGGATGAAAAAAAATGCACTATATAAACATGTTAAAGCAAACCCAAATCACAGTTTTAAATTTGTGGTGTTACAACAGGTAAAGAGTGAAACAAGGGGTGGTCCTTGGAAACTTTTATTAGAGGACAGAGAGACCTGGTGGCAATTATATTTAAATGCTCACTCTCCACCAGGGTTAAATGATATTAGATCCATCACAAGTAGGCTGAAGTTGAGAATTTTTGACAGATAGGGGTTTATAGATTTATTTTTATACAACTTGTGTATATTTTATTAAATAATTATTTCTTTTTGTTTATATTTATTAATATGCTTCGTTATGAGCATTATTGCTCACATTTAAACTATCGCAACTTTATAAACAAAGTTTATTGAATAATATATTAACTTTGTATTTATCAACAGGTTAGGTGAAAATATTGATTTAATATTTTGATATATTGTTGGTATTATCTCAATAATAAACATTTTTATATTTATGGTTATGAACTGCAACAAAGTAAAAGTGGAAAGTATTGCTTTAAAAGCTCTTTCAGTGATGCAATGATGTGCTTAAATACATTAGTTATTTTATTGGTTGATGTCTTAATTGGAATGAGTAATTTAAGAAGGGTTGGGATTTTGTACATTGTCTGATGAAGTCTGGTGATTGACACCGGATGAAAGCACTAACCTTTCGTTAAATAAAAACTTTTTGCTGACGTACTATCACTGGTTCCAGCTTTGTGTGCGGATTTTTTGGATTTAATGTTCTAAAAGCTTAACTATATGGTAAAATTGTTGATTGGTATAAAAAGAAAATAATTTTGTGGGATAAAGATCTCCAAGATATACAAACAAAGTTATATGCTTTAAGACTTGATGCTTCAAAAAACCCAGATAAGAAAGAAGAATGAATGAAATAAATACTTTAAACAATAAGTATATGGAAATTTTAAACCATAAAGTCATGATAAATTCTTGAAAAATATAAACTTCTAACTTTTTCTATAAATCCTAGATTTATGAATATACTAGCTAACAAGACTAAAAGATTAAATAAACTTAACCATATTAAAGAAATCTATTCTCCAACAAAAAAATGGTATCTGATCTACCAAATATATTAAGTGAATTTAGGGATTTTTTTTTTTAAATTAAACCAACCCAGTGATATGTTTAATAGTACATAATATATTCAATCTTTTAGAAATAATAATATAAAGAACAGACTATCAGAACCACAAAAACAATTAATAGATAAACAAATATCTTTTAAAGAAGTAAAAGATCAAATCACTAAACTTAAACAAAAATAAAGCTCCTGGTAACGATGGTATAGGTTTTGAAATTTACAAGGTTTTGCCTGCCAAAGCATTAACTCTGCTACATACAGTATTCAATATAGCCCAAAATAATAACATTACACCCCCCTCCTGGAAGTACACATTTATTTCTCCCATACTAAAGTTTGATAAAAACCCTGTAAAATGTGCTTCATATAGGCCCATTTTGTTATTAAACACAGACTATAAAATGTCCATGTCTATTTATGCTGATAGACTCAAAAAACTTTTACCATCTCTGATAGACATGGATAAAACATGCTTTATAATTAATAGAACTTCTTATGATAATATCAAAAGAACAATAACTTTAATTGAATCAGTAAAATCCTTAAAGAATAATTTGACACTTGTTAGTTTAGATATTAACTGTGCCTTCAACTCAGTTAATTGGGACTATCTTTTCATCTTACTGGAAGACTTAAACTTTTCTAATAGCTTTATTAATCTTATAACTCAACTATATAATGAAAGTCAAGCCTACATAAAATAGGTACAAATATAGCTCAAAGCATACCCATTGTAAAAGGAACCAGACAAGGTTGTCCTTTATCTCCATTGACATTAATTATGGAACCCTGGGCTAACTTAATAAGGGATAAAAATAATATACAAGATTATAGATTAAATTTTAATGAAACTTCAAAAAATCCAGATGTTTGCTGATGATGTATTAATCACTCTTGGTGGTACTAACCCCACCTTACAATAATTGTTTAAAAATATGGATATATTTAAAAAAAGTTCTGGTCTTAACTTTAATAACTCTAAAACACAAATTCTCCTAAATGGTTCCAGAAGTTATAATATACAAGATCAATATAAAAATATATACCTCAATCTCAACAAATAACATATTTAGGTATAATTATAGCCACTAATATTAAAGACATGTTACACCTAAATTATAGTAAAAGTATAACAACCACTGACACTCTAATAAGTAAGTGGAACAAGATTCTATTTACAATGCATGAAAAACTTTTCATTATTAAGATGATCTTGCTTCTAAAGATCTTATACATAATACAATCTATTTCTATTCCCCCTACATGTTCTTATATTAAAAAATTTAACATACTGATTAAAAAGTTTTTGTGCATCCAGTAAAGCCTAGAATTGCTTTGTCCTATCATATGTATAGCTAGGAAAATGGAGGTATATCTTTACCAAATCTAGAACTTTATTCAGTTTTATCAGTTATTAAAACAATTGATTATCTTATAGATAGAGAGGGTTTTGCAAAATGGAAAGAAATTATGTTAAATTTATCCCATAATACCAAAATTAAATATAATAACCATCTATCACAGTTAATAAATACTTAATTTATATGGAATTTGAGAGAAAACTTTTCCAATTATTCCACTGAAATGTTTAAATCTACTTATGTAACTTTAATTCTAAAGGCCTTTAAAAACTATAAATTCAGGTTTAGAATCTTTGAGAATTGCTTGTTCCTCATGTTTCCCATTGCCAATAAACAATTGATAATTATCTCTGCAAATCATTCTAAAATGTTGCTATTTAAACAAAACCAATTAATATTTTGGCATGAAATGCTAAATAAAAATGAGACAAAATCTATTAATGCTCTTATTGATGAATATAACCTTAACACTTTACTTTGGTCAGATTTGCAAGAGTTTAGAAAATATATTCTAGATAAGCTAATTTTAATCCCCTCAAAAGCTAGCAATTCAATACCCAAACTTATTCAATACTTGATTTTATATACTTATAATACATTACCAGTTAAAATAGTATGTCATACATCTAGAGAGCAATTAAACAAGACCTGGATGTATATTCAGATAACTATTGGAATTCATTTTCTATAACCAATAGTTTTACTCCTTAAGAAATAGACAAAGTTAATTTCCTTCAGTCAGCCAGCAAAACCACTTCCTCCATTAAATGGAGAATCTTCACATGGAGATTTTTATATAAATCTTTCATCACAGCTCAGAAAATGAGTAAGATAACTAAACAAGATATTGTTTGCAGGAGATGTAACTCAGTAACAAACGTTGATTGGAGCCATATATTTTATAACTGTGTACTATTAAAAAGATTTTGGGAAGAAGTTAACACTTTGTTACAGGCACTTTTTACAGATAACTTTATGCTTACAAAACCACTTGTATTATTAAATACACCTGTTCCAGACTGTATAAATAAAAACAAATATTCTTTGCTCTGGTATATACTGTCCATTGCCAGGAAAACAATTACAAGAAACTGGAATTTTTTATCAGTTCCCTCATTTAAAGAGTTTAAAGGTCTTCTCTTGGAAATATCTAAGTTAGAAATGTTCACTATCAAATCTAAATCTACAAGAAATACAAAATTATATTACAAATGGGAAAATATACATGAATTATTACTTAAAGAACTAGATAAATGATTAATGCAGTGACCTTTCTTTTTTTATCTTTTATTCTTTATTTCTATTTTTTCTGCCAAAATTAACTTAATTGATCTTGTTATTTGATATATAGTGAACATCATTGTATATAGTGTTTTGTGCTATTATAGTTATTGTATTAATATTTTCTTTTTTAAATATTGTACTTTAAAAATTCAACTTATTCAATTTTTTTTCAAAATATCTGTTCATTATATTAATGTTCTCAATAAAGCTGTTTAAAAAAAGGGATTTCAAAGATATAAATGGTATGCTAATCAAGAAAAGTTGGCTTTAACTGCAGATGATATTATTTTGTTCTTGATAAATCCAGGAAAGGACATCTTGATGTAGTGGAACAGTTTGAAATGGTCATGTCTTTTCAGGGTATAAAATTAATGAACACAAAGGTTATGGCTACAAATTATGTACATGCACACAAATTGGTGAACCAATACCCATAGTTATGGGGACACAATAAGATGAAGCAATTAGGAGTATGGATTAGAATGGATTCTGATATGATAGCTAAGAAAATGTGGTAAAGGACTAAAAGGACAGTTGCATTAGTCCTACTTATTTGTAACAGTAGATGTTTGAATTCTTTACTGATTCAGTGGAATTTTTGGTTATCTGCCAAGGTAACCCAGTACTGGTCAGCTTTCAAAAGCACAGACTCCCCTCCTTCTCTCTTCTTGTGACAGCTGATTGGCTGGGCATACCCTAAGAGGAAAGCCTTCAGTTGTAACAGGAAGTGAATATTCAGGCATTTTAGATTCCACAAAAGACAGGAAAGTACCTGGAGTATAATCAGATAACAAGAGTAAATTTGCAGCCAATCACAATATCATATAAAAAATTAATCAAAATACATCTGAATCAAAGAGGTTGAAACTCACCTCAACTATGCACAATCTGGGGGATGGCGGGTGGGTGCTGCCACTGAGTGAGGAATTGAGACATCTACTGTTATATGTAAACAGGGCTTATGCAACTGTACTACGTTCATCATTCCCACTGCTTCAGTGGCATTTTGATAGCTTCCTAGAGCTTACCCTACCTGATAGGTGGAAGGATAAAGATACAGTTGTCCTTGGAGAGGGTCTATATCAAGTAATTGAAGTGTTATAACTTTGAATACTATATGGCCCACTGAATTATCCTTTTTTGGAAAGAAATCCCTCTTGTATAGTTTCAAAAAAATTATCTTCCTGCCATTACCTTTTGAATTCCTGACCTTTGTTTTACTGGGATTTTTGTTTGTTCTTTCCCTTGGAAGAAGACAACTTGTTTGGGAAAAACCTAGTTAGTACATGAGACATCCTAGATACCCCATGCATTAATTTTTTTCTCATTCATCCCATTAAGAATCTGTGTAACAGAGGGCCCAAACACCAATTCAGAACTTAAAGCTTATTCAGAATTTTAGCTATTAAATCATCAAAGAAGTTCTGATTATGTAACCAAGCATAACATTTTAGTACAACAGAAGAAGAAGTATTTCTCAGGACTGAATCTGCACAATAAAGTAAACTTCTCAAAGTGTGTTTCAAAACCTGAGTCAAATTAGAAACAATTTCAATCATATAAGACTTTTGCTGTGCAAGTAAGGACACAGCAAAATCATTTAAAATGGAAGCACACTGTAAAAAAAATTTCACATATAACCTTGATAATTCAACAATCTCTAAGCTACATTACTAGAAACAGATATCCTTTTGCTGTGAAGATCTATTTCCCGCTTTATCGGGGGTGTTGGATTAAATTAAGTCAAAGACTTTTTTATATAAACAGGAAGCTGGGGAGACCACAGCTGGATCAGCAGTCAAATGAGGAGACCCTATATTTTTACTGAGCCTTTTTAGTGAATGCTTCAAAAGCCAGTAAGAGAGGGGAAACAGTCAAAGAATAGGGAAGCTTGTCCTCTATAAGGTCACGTACCCCTGCCAAGCTCTAGGGTAGTTTCTGACTACCCCAAGTGAAAACATCACTAAATCTAGTAGTTATCTGTGGAAAATTGAGCATATGACTTCAGCTGAGGTCCTCCTTCTGAAGAATCAGAGCAACTGGACTCAGTGTTGGCTAGGAAATCACCGTGGTCCTCATCAGATTTCTCATCATTCTCTGAAACAACTGACAGGTCTCTAGCAACCAGCACTAGAGTCGTGTATATGCACACAACCACCAGAATTAGCTGTTTGCAGAATACTCTTAGCCATGGAAACCACATCAGCCTCCTAATAAGCTATATTCTGATTATCAGCTGTTTGATGAAGCTTATGTTTCTTTTTCTTGTGAACTTCATAACTAAATAAAATATTTGGGGAGTGAGTTGTCTACCTGACAAGGGGTCTCTTACCCTGGACTAGTCCTGTGCCTAAAGGGTTTGTTTCTCCCATAGCTGTGCCAGGTACTGGAACACCCCTGGGGGGTGTCTCTAACCTCCATTTCACTGTGGCCAGCAAAGCTACACTAGAGGGAGATATGGCAAAAGGTAAATGGTCTGCAGGTTGAGCAGTGGTCCCATCAGATTCACTAACTGTAGGCTGAGGCATATTTGTATTTATTTTTTTTTTCTTCTTCTTTTTAGGTACAGCAGGATTTGATGAGGGACAGAGTTGGGATCCATTAAGTCAGGGGAGAGAACACCAGCCAGAATGATAAACTGACAGTACTGGCTAATGTGTATCCACAAAGTCACTCTAGAAGATGAAAGAAAGGAGCAGTGACCCCAACAGAGTCACTAACTGACTATTTATCAGTATAGATATTTTTTTCTTCTTCTTTTTAGGTACAGCAGGATTTGATGAGGGACAGAGTTGGGATCCATTAAGTCAGGGGAGAGAACACCAGCCAGAATGATAAACTGACAGTACTGGCTAATGTGTATCCACAAAGTCACTCTAGAAGATGAAAGAAAGGAGCAGTGAATGTGATGAGGATTCTGATAAATAGGACTATCTCTGAAAGGAAAATCCCTTCAATTTGGAAAATTTCTCACATAATTCCCCTTCATAAAGGTGGCCCTTCCTCTGAACTATCCAACTATCGCCCTATTGCCTTACTCTCCCCACTACCGAAGATAATGGAAAGGTGCATACACAAACAATTTCTTGACTACCTTCTTCAAAACAAACTTCTAGCCGACTGTCAACATGGTTTCAGGCCCCACCACAGTACTACAACTGCCCTACTTTCCTTTGCTGACTCTATCAATAAAAATCGAAATATTAACCAATTCTCTTCTGCACTATTTATAGACCTATCAAAAGCCTTTGATATGGTTAACCATAACATACTTCTGGAAAAACTTAACATCCTCTCTCTAAGCTCACATTCTTTACAGTGGTTTAGAAGCTATCTTGATAACAGGCAACAAGCAGTGCTTTGGGAAAATAACCTATCATCCTTACTCCCAGTAAATATTGGAGTTCCACAAGGCTCTATCCTTGGACCCCTTCTTTTCTCATTATTTATCAATGATCTTTATTTGAATGTGCCACAAGCGACCTGCATCCAATATGCAGATGACTCAACACTGATCTGCTCAGCTACAGATGTTCCCTCTCTCCAGTCCATCACCCAAACAACCTTCCATAATGTTGAAATATGGTTTATGCAGCACTGCCTCCTCCTTAACCCCAAAAAAACAAAGCTACTTCTCTTTACTCCTACAAATAAATCTCCTACACCTTTCTTCACTATCTCCTCTAATAATGCCACCTGTATTAACCCTGATAATACCACTCGACTATTAGGTGTAACCATTGATAACCATCTGAACTTTGAGGAACAGATTAACACTTCTATTAAAGCTGTTAATAAAAAAATTGGGACACTCTATAGAATTAAATCCTTCCTTAACCCAGCAGCCAGAAAAACTATTGCACAGACCCACCTGCTTCAGCTATATTTACCACACTTTCTAAAAATAACATCAACAAACTCTCTACCTGTTATAACAGTATAGCTAGATTCATTAATGCCACACCCCTCAGAACTCACCATTGTCACAACCTTAAACAACTAAACTGGCTAGAACTAAAGAACCACCTATTGTACCAACAATTACTCATCATTCACAAAACTCTTAATTTCCCCGAAAATACTCCCAGCCTAGCATACCTCATTTCTCCATATAAGAACCTAACCACACTTCGTTCTGCAAATAAGTTTCTAGTATCCGTAACTAAATCATATAATAAAGCTGGGGATGCATTATTTTCTAATTCCATAGGTAAACAATGGAATCAACTCCCTCATAATATAACTAGTCTTGAGTCTACCTCTCTATTCAAAAAAAACATCAAAGAACATCTTATTTCACATTGGCTATGTCCCTGTACCAATCCCGACTGAAACATATTCTCAATACAACTAAATTTTTGTCCCCTCTCTGAGCCCCTACCTGATGCCTTCTGGAGATGAGATTTAATCTTAAGTTATGCCTTAAATTATTCTATCCTTAGTATTTACTTCTTATTATGTTACTTGTAGAACAAGACTTGTACGTTTTTAAATGTTTTTGTTATCCTCTCTTGTAGTAGAAGACTGATAAGTTTCTCAAATGTTATTGCTTTGCCTCTCTTGTACCATTTAGAAATCTATGTAGAAAAAATCTTTTTATTTATTGTTATAATTTTTTGCTTTATTCTTATTCATTACTGTAATTTTAACTGTACTGGAGCTTTTCTCCCCGGGCCTCTACTGTAAACGGATATATGTCCAGCTAGACTAGCCCGGTCAACAAATGTAAAATAAAAATAAAATAAAAAAATAAAACTGTAGGTTGCGGCATATTTTTTGTTTCTTCTTCTATTTTTTAGGTACAACAAGATCTGATGAGGGACAGAGTTAGGATCCATTAAGTCAGTGGAGAGAACACCAGCCAGAATAATAAACTGACAGTACTGGCCGATGCATTGCAATAAGCATTTAAAGTTTCTAGTTATAAGTATATCCCTACTCAAATAAACTCTGGCAAACTGTGCTATTATCACAAAAAAGTTTGAACTGTATTCAGAATTCTTTTAAAACTGACAGAATTTAAAGAATTTCCAGTATAAAAAGTTTAAATACCAAAGCAACCACTGTGTCAAAGCAGCATTAAAAGTTAGCTGCACACACTTTGACCATGTTAAACAGACAACAAAACAACATTTAATAGCAATTTAAACTATATTTTCTTGCCAGAGAGAGTAAAATCTTCAAAGTACATTCAGATAAGTTAATTCACAATATAATCACAATCCAGTGTTAAAACCACACATAGCAGAGGCATATATACAATGTGTGTGTGTGTGTGTGTATATATATATATATATATATATATATATATATATATATATATAGTAAATAATATATAAATGCTAAAAAAATCCAAGTTCTGCAAAAGTTTCCTGTCAAAACATGAAAAAAAGAAGAGTAACAACATTCTGACTGCATGAGTCAGCCCTTAGTATCTAAAAGCACACATATATACTATACTTCTGAGAGAAATAATGAAAGTTTCCTCAGGAACAGTAAAAGGCAAACATGTGTCAAAGACAGAAGCTAAATAAAGACTGTTACAAGCAGAACCTCTCACAGGAATTACTGCAAACACTGACAGAAATAAAATATTAAAATAAATATATTTTAACTAAACATAAAAACAGAAACAGAATAATAAATCTAATTATAAAATGAGAGGAAGAGGGTCCCCAAATGTGGCTTATCTGAGTAGTAAGCTGGAAAAAAGCAGCACGGGATCCTATGAAGAGTCAGAGGACTTTCTTCTTTGGATGTCAGAAAAAGACTGAACATTCACTTCCTGTTACATCTGAAGCCTGAAAGTAGCCCTCTCAGGATATGCTCAGACAACAAACTGTCAAATGAACAGAGAAGGAGGGTAGTCTGAGCTTTTGAAAGCAGGCCATTACTGGATTACCTTGGCAGATAACCTACAATACCACTGACAAAGTGGAATAATGATCATCGAAAGATGATACAAAAACGGAAAAACTGGATGCTCTTGTTTACTGATATGGATAGTAAGATATAAGCAGTGAAAATGTTTTTAGTTCATTTAATTTTATATACAGGTCATATATAGTTTTATCAACCAGAGAAAAAAGTTTTGGAAAATAATTAATAAGGAGTTGAAGGAATTTATCTAGGAGGGGAAGAGGGCAAGAGTTAAGTCAAAAAAGTTGATTCTCCCAATACAAATTAAAGTTAAGTACTCACCATAACTATGCATTTGCGGCGTCCGTTTTCATTCTTCGTCAATGTATGGGTACCAGATCCAACCTTGGATCTGACTCGGCCGAATGTACTAGACTTAGGATCCAACTCTCAATTTTCTCGCTTTACCTATAATTCCCCAGCCAACCAAAAATAACTCAGATCAAGCATGCTATCTTATAGATGCTAGGATAAAGCAGAAAGAAGGAGGGAATGGCGAGCTGTAGCTCAAACTTGGAACAACAAGTTCCACAATATCCACAAGGTCACTCTAGAAGATGAAAGGAAGGAGAAGGGGTAGGAAGTTGAGGAAGAATGAAAATAAACAACACAGATGCATAGTTATGGTGAGTACATAACTTTAATATCTGATTTGTCCTGTTCATTCTTCTTCAATGTATGAGACAGAGACCCCAGCTACATGAATCTTGGGTGGCCCTCATGGAAGGATATTCTGGAGAACTAGCAAACCAAAAGCAGTTCTGCTTCTAGAGTTCAAATCTAGTTTGTAATGAGCAATAAAGGTATGAGCATTAGACCAAGTAGCTGCTGCACAAATGTCATAAATGGAAGTTCTAGTCTAGAAGGTGGAAGAAGTTGCCATGGACCTATTAGAATGTGCTTTGGGAGGCTTTGACAGGGAGAAGCCTTGTTGGGTATATACAAATGAAATGCAATCAGAAATCCATTTGGCCAGGGTAACTTTAGAAACTGGTGATCCCAGTCTGTTTGGTTAGAAAGAAACAAACAAGTATTCTCATTTCATGAAATCTTTTGCCTGTGTAGATAAAACTCAGTTGTCTGTATAACTCTAAAAGATGTAGCATGTACTCTTCCTTATTTGAAAAATTAGGGAAGAAGACAGGCAAATTAATTGTTTGATTGATATTCGATTCAGATGTTACTTTTGGTAAGAAGGATGGGTTGGTTCATAAAGAAACCTACTAAGTCTTTGTGAAAAACAATGTAAGGGGATTTGGAAGCTAGAGCCTGGAGCTCAGAAAGTCTCCTTGCAGAAGTAATAGCTGCTAGGAATGCTGTTTTCCAAGACAAAATTTTTAAATCAGATTTGGCTGATGGTTCAAATGGTTATTGGGTCAATCCTTGAAGTACAACTGTTAGATCCCAAGGAGGTGGCAGAGCTTTCACTGGAGGTTTACGTAAGAATGTGCCTTTCAGAAAAGTCTTGCACAATTTGGAAAAAGATACTAAAGAGGAAGCTTTTTATCCTGAGTGAAAATTAGATATGGCTGTTAATTGTACTTTTACTGAAGAAAAACTTGCACCTTTCTGAAAAACAGACACTAAAAATTCCAGAATTGTAGGTATAGGAGCAGTGAAAGTGTCAATTTTCTTCTGAAGAGCCCAAATTGAAAATCTTTCCCATTTACTCCAGTAGGTCTTCCTTTCTGGGAAGACTGAAGTATTTGTTGGACTGGGGAGGAAAGACTGGGTAGTCTAGTTGTCAATGGAATTGGAGAAATCATGTGGTTAGTTTGAGGCCTGGAATACTGGGATGCTTCGGGTCTATATTAGAACATCGAATATTTAACAGTATGAATCACTAAAGGTCGACCTTTAGTGATCAAACTGTTAAAACATTGAATGTTCATAAAAAAAAAAAAATAAAAACAACAAAAAAAAAAAATGGTGTAGGCAGGGGGGCAAGTCCTCCTGCACCCCACACACACCCCGCTACTTAAATATACCAACTCCGAGACCTCACTACATTGAAGTAAATGTAAATCTCCCCTTACGGAGATTTCTGTTTACTTGTTCGATGTTCTGCAGTTTTGCTATTCTCGTGTCGACCATGTCAGATTCGACAATGTCGCTTTCGAGAATTTAATATATATGCGATGCTTCATCCCAGAGGGATGCGAGAGAAGGTCTGGACTCAAATCCAGTATCCATGGAGGATATCAAAGATGAGACCAAAGGAAGGATAACCACAACTGGCAAAGCCAAAAGGGGGCAATGAGGATAACTGAGCTCTTCAACCGAAGCATTTTCTGTAAGAATGGGGGAATCAGAGGTAATAGGGGATAAGCAAAAAGAAGACCAGAGGACCAAACATGGACTACAGCATCTTTTGCTGACTCCCCCAGAAGAGGGATTTGGGAAAAGAACCTGCTGCACTTGTTGTTGTGGGGAGATGCAAAGAGATTGCAGCAAGTTTGGCCCCAACGACGGAAAATCTTCTCCACCGCTGATCGATTGAGAGACCACTTGTGAGCCATCAAAATAGACCTGCAGAGTTTGTCCACTAGCACATCACATTTCCTCAGTATGTGCATTGCCATAAGAAACCATTTGGAGGAGCTCACCCACTGCCACACTCTCATCGCCTCTTGTCAAAGGGAATAAGATTGGGCTCCCCCCTATTTTTTAATGTACCAGACCACAGACATTGCCAGTTTATATCACAATAGTCCCTAGAGGGAGAACATCTTGAAAGGCCTGTAGCACTAGTAGGACTGCTGTGATTTCTAGAATACTGATATGTGAATTGGTCTCTTGGGGGGGGCACGTGCCTTGGACCATCCTTCCCAAGAAATGCTCCCACCACCTCAACTGGGAGACATCTGTGGTTACTGTGGCTACTGGAGGAGACAGAATAAATGGATGGCATAGGTAAACTTCATCCAATTGAATCCACCAATGAAGATGATTCTTGCATACTTGGGTGAGTTTGACTGGGAAGGATACAGGGTGATGCAAAATAGACCACTAAACAGCTAGAGTCCATTGGAGAATATGTATATAGAAACGGCCATAAGAATGAAGCTTATGGCAGCTGCCATCAAACATAAAGCCTGAAAGACAAGTCTGGCTGAAGGAGAAGGGTGGACAATAATTTGCTGTACCTGAATCTTGATTGTGTCTACATAATTTATAAGAAGGGACGTTATCTGATTTATTGTTTTCAACTGGGCCCCTATGAGCTCCAGGCTCTATACAGGTTGTAGATGAGATATAGAGGTGTTGACTAAAATGCCTACTCTTGACAAAGTTGGACCAAATAGTCCTTGGATTGTTCTAAGGGATGTCTGGCAGGAGCAGTGATGAACCAGTCATTTACATGTGGAAACAGTCAGAATCCCAGCAGTCTCAGGTGAGCTGCTACCACTGCCATACATTTGGTAAACACCCTGGGGGCTGTGATGAGACAAAAGGACAGGGCTCTGAACTAATAGTGACTGACCCCCAGATGAAAGCTCAGAAATCTTTGGAATCATCTGTTCATCTTGATGTGATGGTACATGCCCTGAATTTTGACATGAGCACATCCACTTGTCCTGACACAAAAAAATGCAGAAAGTACTAAACTGTGACCATTCAGAACTTGGACTTCTTCACAAACTGGTTCAGGTTGCTTAGATCCAAAATTGGTCTCAGGTACCTTGTCTTTTTTGACACTAAAAAGAACTCAGTCCCGAATCCTCTCTGGTTTGGTGGGAACTCCTGAATGACTCTTTTGTCTAGTAGCTTTTGAATCTCCTGAATTGCAGTGTCTCTCTGACTGGGTGGGATGTCAGGAAGCTTTCTTCTTTTGTTTGGGAGAATCTGGAAAAATGGTATGGAATATCCAATGGATATTATTTTTAGCACCCAAGAATCTTTTGTTACAGAAGCCAAAGCATCTGGGTTCAAAGACAAATGCCCCCAGACTGTCTCCAAAGGCGGGCAGGCACGCAACCCTTCAGGAGTGCTGAAAGGGTCTATCTAAAAAAGAATCTCACAAACCCTAGTTTTGTGGGCCTCCCTTGCCATGAAGATGGTGTCTTCCATTTGAACTCCCCTTTCTCTGCCTCAGGAGGAGTTATCCCCAGAAATCCTGGAAAGGTCCCTGGGATTTACGGAACCACATTTTCTTACCTTCTCTTTGATGCTGGAGAAAAGATCACTGAGGGGTAGAAAAGCATATCCCTTCAGTCTTTCCATCCTGTTCACTCCAGGGAAAGCATTTCTTTTACAGAAGGGCCAAACAGAAATGTTCCACTAAAGTGAGTATTGATAAAAGAAGACTTGAAAGGCTCCAGAAAGTCACATAACCACATCTAGGCATGTCTCCTAACATCTATGCCTGAACCGGCCACCTGCGAGGTACCCTCTGCAGCATGGGATATTAACCTCATGGACATATTGGAAATGAACAAGAGTGGACAGCTGTGAAGAGAACCTCTTGTAGTCCTCTACAGACATGGACTCGGACAGGGATTTGAAGAGTGTACTAAATAATCTAGGGACCTTAACGCAAAAGTTGCTGAAGCAAATATGCACTTTACAAACCTGTCAAATGCCCTGAACTCTCTATTAGGGAAAAGGACAGAGGAAATCGACTCTGCTATTTCCTTCTTCATGGCTGCCACCACAAACACTGCATCAACAGGAACTCCTTTGCTCCAGTGTGGTCTGTTTTTCAGTGGTACCAAAATTTTGTCTGGGTGTCAGGGAATTAGTTCAACAGAGTCCAGTTCCTTCCAATCGACAATTTCATCCTCTTGGGAGTCACCCAAGATGTAGATGGACAGGAAATAAAAGCTTCCAGAAAAACTGACTCTTCTAGGGAAGGAGTATCTAAAGATCATCCATCTTTTTGCTTAGGAATTTCTGGGATGTCTGCAAAAGACATGTCATCTGGTGGAGATCTGGGGACCCTTCCCCTTCATCAAAGTCAGTATCCTCAGTGTGAGACTCCAGAGGGGAATGCAAGTGCCTCGTTTTACATGTTCTCTTTCGGGGAAACTTCCTCAGTGGGATGATCTGAAGAGGTATCCAAAGACAGGAGAAGTTCCTTGATGGGGACTGTCTGGATGCTAGATGGTACCAGCTGTCCCTGTAGAGTAGGTATGATAAGATCGGAGCTCAGACTCAAAGGAGGAAGAGATGTAGGATCAAAGGCTTAGAGAGTAATTGAATCTCTTGGTCAAGAGAAAATCCTCTCCACTACCTTCAAGGCAGATAGACCTGAAAAAGCCGTGACAGGCTGCACCAAAGCCAAAACCTCCAAAGCAGCCAAGCCCTGATGCTGCCCAGATCTCTGCCTCAATGAGGCAGTCGGACCTGAGCTATCTTGTGCCAAAACTCCAAGGGACAAGGATGGCTCTGACAATATCGAAGTGGACCCTAGCCGCCCCCAGATCTGGTGCCAATGCTTTGGCTCTAAGACTCATCCTGATCTAAAGAAGTAGAAGCAGAACCAGTCAGGGAGGCCACTGCAGTCAAAGACCTAGTTTTGTTTGGATCAGACATCGAAACTCTCGGGGCACTCAGATTCAAGGGCTCCAAAACCAAGGGATGGATAGGGGTTGGAGAAATCAATACATGTGAAGTGGACAAAAGGCTCACAGATCCAATGGGAGTCACAGCCAGAATAAACCTCATCTGAATCTGAGCTCTGAGGAATTTCGTCATCATCCTATCCACAATGGCCTCAGAAAGACTTCTGAAAGATATGATGGGTGAGGTTGTTGACTATGATCCAGACTCTCTCCTCAGCATTATTTGGAGAAATGGAGAATGGAGTTGAGGCGAGACGGGATTAACTGTGAACCCAGGTGAGTGTGTTCAAGGAAACTTTGATAGTATAACTGTAGGATCTCAGGTTTTTGGTAACAAGTGCTTTCTTGGAGTCTTTGTCAGTGTAACAGTTGCATCCAAGGTTGCTGGATCTGAGAGCTTTCTTTTGGGATCCAATGAATTTGGATCCAATGTATTTTGGGTTTTGTGAGGAGGATCTGAAGAAGTGGAAGCATTCAGAAAATAGGTGGGAGATCTCTTATGAGACTCCTTGGTTTCCAAAGAAGACTTGGCTTGTTTACTTGGGGACTGAGCCCCTGAAGAGGAAGATGAAGAAGGAGGCAACAACCCCTTAAGAACTAACTTATTGCGCCTGTCCAAAATACCCTTAAAGTTAAATGCAGCACAGACAGCCCAATCAGACTTAAGATGTGACGCTCCTAGGCAGTAAATGTACTCCCTGTGAGCATCAGAATTAAGGATTTTGTGCCCACAGGAAGTGCAGGTTTTAAGGCCAGTTGGTTTCTCGGCCAATTAAAAAAAAGGCAATGCAAACAGAGAGAGAGGGAGGCAACTTTTTTTTTTTTTTTTTTTTTTTTTTTACAGATACTAAAAACTACCAACAATGGTAGAAATAGTACCCTGTAAAGTGTGCAAGAAAATAGAAAAAGAAAGGTATAGTACCAGCAATGGTATGACAGAGACTACTACAGGGTAAAAAACAAAAGTAACACATCTAACTGAGAAATAACCCTGCAAACTTGACAATAGAGGGAGGGAGGATTAATAAAATAGTTAAGAGAAAACTCTTTAAGGAGTTTTCTAACATGCTTGCTACTCACAAATTCTTTAAGAAACCAAATGACGCTCTTGAGAAGGATCTGCGTCCATGAGAGATGGCAGTAGGTTGGCTCCTAAGTCTGGTGCATGAGGTCGAGTCAGATCCAAGGTCAGATCGTGTACCAATACTTTGAGGAAGAATGAAAAGGACAACATCAGATCAAGGTTGTTTAACATTACCTGATTTGAAGAGATATTTAACGTACACAATTAAGTCTTATATACATAACATAAGCAAACAGTTATGATTCAAAGTGGAAAGGGATGATGATGAATCGACGGGGGGGGGGGTGTAGTTCAAGAAATAAGGAGTGAGATTTTGGATGCAGCTCCTTAAAGAGATTAATAACAGTTATACAGATTTTATATCCATGAAGCTGCAGAACGTATTTTAAGAACAACAACAATACAAGAATTGAGAAAGGAGATTTTGCCAATATGGATGACTGCAAGTAGGGGTACAGAGAATAGGCAACAGGGGGCTGGAATTTACTGGAGAAAACTTGCAAAGGAGCCAATGTATTAGGAGCAAATATCTAGACAGGGAAAGGTAATAGAGTGAAATGAAGTCAAAAAGAAAGTTGGACTGTAGCTTACAAAGTAAAAGCAAAGAGAAAGTGATAGGAGAGTTCTAAGTGAAACAAATGCTCTGGTAGTTTTTTTGTCAAATCTAAACCAAAATCTATTGTTAAGAAAGGGATAATTAATTGGGCATATTAAATATTGCACGGTAATTATAAGAATCAACTAAAGAAGGTTAGAAAAGATTGAGAATAGGAACTGGAAAAGTAATTTACAAGGGGGCAGTGGGAAGATGTATTTATGACTCCCAATTATGCAAAGTCCAAAAGATTTAGGATTTTTGATTGGAAGTGTTTGCATAGGTATTTTTATACATCAAGTAGACTTCAAAGAATTTTTCCTGTGCTAGATAGCAAATGTTGGAAGTGTGACGGAGAACAAACAGGACATGAGAAACATGCTTTTTGGGAGTGTAATGAGTTGGCAGATCTTAAAAAACTTTCCTACCAAGTACTCTACCAGAAATATTATGGGAGTAAATGGTCAATAGCAAGGAAATTATTCTTTTGACCTGGGACACAGGTTCTGAATTACCTAGATATAATAAGGCCATATTAAGTTACATTTTGTTGAATGCCAAAAAAAATTACTAGAAAATGGAACTCAAAACCTAAACCAACTGTATTTGAAGTACTGAATATTGTAAAACAGATGAAAGAACTTGAAGAGAGATCTTTAGAAAAGAAAAGAAGTAAATTGCATAGAAATAAAATTAATTTGTGAGAAAAACACATGCAGAATAGTGTTTAAGTACAGGAGGAAAAGGTATAAGGGAAAGCAGGAACTGAGTAATTTATGTGATGTTGGACTAAAATATAGTTTTTATAAGGAAAACAACACACAACATATCTATGCAAATAGAAAAAAATGTTAATGTGGGTTTATTTTATTTTATTTTAGTATATGTCTGCCTGTGTCTAAGGTGATAATTGAATAAAGGTGTTAAAAAGTAATTAATTTGTTTTCATCAACCCTTAATATTTAAATCTGTTATTTTATTTGTATAGTTGCTCTTGGGAGTGGGGACATCCTTTGTTAATGATTTTAGGATCAGACTGCTAAGTGGTAGGCTTGTCCTATGCTGGGTGGAAAGTCAATTTATTTTAAAACAGTTCACAATGATATGTTCTAGGGTCTGCTAGTAAAACAAAACAATGAACTGATTTGCTGTTTAATAAACCTACTGAAAATTATAGTTGTACAAGATGAACTTACCATAACAGTAGACGTTCGAATGATCACTGCTGCAGCAGCCTTAGCTATATGAGTTATATCCTATGAAGAATGTAACAGACAGTCATCCGCCAAAGCTTGTGAACAACTTCCACTTGCTCAAACTGTCCAGCAGCTTGTGCTGAGCTGACTAAAAGACAAGTTTTGGTGCGAAGCCCAGAGCTTTTGAGCCATCTGAGAGAGGAAGGCTGTGCCCTGAAAGAATAATGCTAGGAACAACAAAAATAAATAAATAAATGCCCACACCCTGACATAAAAAAACACCAAAAACACAGGGGCTGGAGGGAGGGCTACTGCAGCATCTGAAAATCTATTGTTATGGTACGCTCAGCTTACACAACAGTACTATGTTCGTCATATTGATCACTGCTGCAGTAGCTTTAGCTATATGGGCAGATTACCATAGCAATCTATATTCGAGAGGTGGAATGAGAACGGTCCCAGAGTCCCTGGAGAACGGTACTAGCAAAGCATGATCTGCACCTAGAGAAAGAATCAAGATTATATTGCTTTGTAAAAGTATGTAGAGAGGACAGAAGAAATTACATCACACGACCTGGGGTAAATATTAGGGAAACATCTTTTAACAATGAACTAGAGATAAGTCAGGAGCAGGGAATAGAACCACTTCCCAGGCGATCCGAAAGAATTAGAAATCAAAGAAAAACACATTACGAACAGTCTTTTTCCCCCCAAGGTCACCCACAGAGAGGGAAGATGAGGAACAACAGGAATCCTCATCCCGGACAGGTTCAGTTTTGAGAATAACCCATGCTGCATTTAGTCCGGAATCATGCAACCGCGAGGGGCCTCTTTGTCAATCAGGAGGATATACTATATACAATTACAGTTCACTTAGTATTAATGAAACATACTTCACACTTTTCACTAAAGGTTTCAAATACGTACCTAACAGGAATAGTGTTACAACTCAAGTTATTATTGACACCAAGTTGTTTATCAGGAAATTAAATCTAGTACACCTGCTGGGCCAAGGAGAGCCTCATCCTAGTGCTGGATTACACAGAAGTAGTTTATACAACCCACCTCTACACCCCCAACTAAAAAACTTAGAGTACAGGATAGAACAACAGATCAGGAACCATTGTAAAGGGGGTGGGTACATCTCGAATTTAACTATCCCTGAACAACAGTTACTACAGGCTTTACAACAAAATGTTAACATTCGAGTAATGGAACCTGACAAAGGGGGAGGAACAGTAATCATGGACCAGCTCTTATACGAAGGCAAAATGAATGCCATATTAAAAAATGAAACTAGATATTGTCCAGTTTCTTTAAATGAAATCCATATAGCATATCAGAGATTAGACCTGGTCATTAAAGATCTATTGGACCAGGAAGCCATAGATTACAATACCTATGTGTTCTTGGACAATCCCCAACCCAGGGTGCCCTCTATGTTTGGTGTTCCCAAAGTACACAAAAACATAGAGGATCCACCTATGAGGCCTATAGTGGCGGCACGAGGATCAAAAATTTCCCCACTTGCTAAATATTTGGATTTCCAATTGAAAAGATTATGGCCGAAATCTACCCACCTGTTGAAAGACTCATGGGAATTTTTAAGGAAGGTTACGCCTGAACTTTGGAGTCCCAATCTCAAATTTTTGACCATCGACATAGTGGACCTTTTTTCTGTTATTCCACATGACATCGGGTTAACATGGTTAGAGGAAGCATTAGCAGCCAATTCCTTATCCAATAACAATGAAAATTTTGTTATTTTGCAGCTCATGGAACTGGTGTTGCATAACAATTTTATTTATTTTTCTGGGGAGTTTTATAAACAAATTTCAGGGGTAGCGATGGGAGCTAACTGTGCCCCCACCTACGCCGACATAATTTTGTCCATCTGGGAAAACAAATATGTGTTCAATAGCCCCTTTAGTCAATATTGGGTGGCATATCACAGGTTCCTAGACGACATTTGCATTTTCTGGACAGGATCTGACAGTTTACTTATGGACTTTATGGAGTATTTAGCTGGCACTACTAACTTTCTTACTTTCACATACCAGGTCACCATGGAAAGGTTGGAATATCTGGATGTAGAGCTCACTATCAATAGCGAACACCAGTTCCAATCATCAGTGTATAGGAAACCTACGTTTTCCAACAGTTATATACACTATAGTAGTGCGCATCCAGTATACCAAAAGAAAGGAATTGTTAAAGGCCAGTATGTCAGAATTTCCAGAATGACATCTGACGAAGAACAGTTTTTGAAAGAGTGTGAGAACCTCAGAGTTTTATTTTTAGATAGAGGGTACCCCAATGACATGATAGAGAACATATATGAACAGGTTAGAAATGAAAGAACAGGCAGGTTTAGACCCATTTTGGGATTACAACATGAAGGAGAAATAATTACCCCCCCGACACCACAGTCGGAATACAACCAAGCTTTCATCACACAGTATAGTGCCAATTCTAGTAGAATAAGAGATATAATTAAAAGAGAATGGGAAACCTTCACAGAAATCACTGACTTAGCCAATTTACATGGCAAAGAAATGAAGGCAGTTTTTCGTAAGGGCAGTAGTATTAAAAATATATTAGAAAAAATGCCCTTTCAAACTCACTCATACAGGCCTAGAAAAGGCACTTACAAATGCGGATCTTGTGCTCAGTGCTCATACATTGCACATTTAGAGGAAGTATTCCTGGAAGCTAAAAACTTGACCATCAGGGCCAAAGGATTCTATAACTGTAATAGTTTAAAGGTTGTCTATTTGGCCAAATGTAACTCCTGTCCTGCATATTATGTGGGCAAAACGGAGCGGACCCTAAAACGCAGAATATATGAGCACAATTATGACATCCAAAGAGGGAACGTTACCAATGCCTTGTTTAAACATTCATATACATGTTCCAAAGCTAAATTTCTGTTCTTTGTTCTGGACAGTGTCCAACTGGATCCAAGGGGTGGACCATGGCAAACTATTTTAGAACAGAGGGAAACACACTGGCAAATCTATTTGGAAGCTAATAAGGAACCTGGGCTCAACGATCATATATCTATCAAACCAATATTAAAATTAAAAGCAGTTTCAATTTAAAAGGTGGGGTTATTAAGAAAATCCCAGTCTTCACATAATACTAAAACTCCCCTGTATGGTGTATTTTGACACACTAATATTCACCAAGAAAAAGGATTAATTTTAAAAATTTTTAATTAAAAATAAAATTTTTTTAGCAGGTTTACTTTAAATTTTAATCAGTGTATTAATTAAGTTCAAGGATGTATGTATTTAAGGAGATGAAATAGTGCATTCATTGTCTGATGAAGTTACTGGAGTAACGAAAACGAATGTCAAGGTGTTTTACTGGCGTTTACATTAAACCTGTGTTTTATGAAACTGTGAGTTCTGTGGAATTCATCATATCCTTTTGGAATCTGCTGGATATTTATTGGTTTTTGCCTCTTCTCGGTGTTGGTTTGTGTTTTTAGTATTGCTTTACAACACCTGCTTCACTTTGGTGGACTTATGTAGAGAGGACCAAATCACAACTTCTAGAATTCAACTCTTTCCAAAAATCGGTAGATAAAGCTTACTGGTAGAGTGGGGCTTGACCGTGCCTGGAATAGTTTTGTTGTGGTGAGTATAACAAAAGGTAATAGCCTTGGATAACCATTTGGAAATAGTTTGTTTGACACAGGTTGTGTCTTCTTCTTACCTTGACAAGAAAGGAAAAACTAATCTGAAGATCTAAAAGATTTAGCGCTGTCAAGATAGTACTTGAGTTGTCTGTGGGCATCAAATGCATGGAGTGCTGTTTCTCTGTCATTTTTAGGTTACAAAGAAAAAGGGGACATGGATAGTTTGACCTAAAGTAAATTGATATACCACTTTATGCATAAAAGAGGGATTAGTTCTCAAAGAAACCCTGTCCCTATGAAAAATAAGATATGGTTGGCTCACCAAAAGAGCTTTCAAGTCATATACCATTCTTGCAGAGGTCAAAGCAATCAGTAAAACTGTTTTCCATGTTAAGAAACTCAAGACAGCCAGATTAGCTGGTTCAAATGGAATACGTGTTAGCTTCCCTAATACAAAATTAAGATCCCAAGGAGGGGCTACTGGTTTTCTTAGAGCCTCTTATGCAAAACACATTTCAAGATCATTTTGACAAGAGACTGCACTGAAAGAGGAGTATCCATGGACAAACATGCTGAAATGACAGATAAACGAACCTTGATAGAAGAAAAAAAAGGCGAAAGGAAAGTAACTTACACAAATGTAATAGCAGAGAACAACTAGTCCTGAATGGGTGCTGGTCATGTTGTTAGCACCAACTAAAAAACCTTTGCCATTTGCTAATGCATGATTTTCTAATAGCAGGTTTTCTTGGCTCCATTAGTACCTGCTGCACATCCTCACTAAACAGGTGTCTAAAAGAAATTGAGACCCTATAATCTAGGTAATCAATTGAAGATGAGTGATGTCGGGATATATCAAATGCCCCATTCTTCTGTGCGCAGATCCACTCTGTGAGGAAGCTTGTGGTAATTGCCCCAGCAATTTCCAAAAGAAGGGAGAACCATGGTTGCTGGGGCCAGAAGGAAGTCACTACAATGATCTTGGGGATTTTGTCTGAATCTTCAGAAATACACTAGATATTGGTGGAAGGGGAGGAAAAACGTACAGGAACATTTCTGTCCAAGTAAAAAAAGGCATCTGTCTTCCAAGGCTTCTTGCATGGAGTCTTAGAACAGAATCATGCCAGCTGATTGTTCAGACAGGAGGGAAAGAGGTCTACCTGAGGAACCCCTGACAGATGGATAAAGTTTTGGAAGAACCCCTGATCTAGTTTCTATTCAAGAGGGTCTGCCCTTGTGTTTCTCAGCTTGCCTGTCCCACAATTTTGCTCTGACACAATGTAAGATGCCTGTAGATTGAGACTGTGCTGTAAAGCTATATCCAAAGCTAACATGAATAGCCTGCAAAGGGAGTACAACCTGCTTCCCCCTTGCTTGTTGAACATTAATATGGTATTGTCTGTAACTGCTTAAAGAGGTCCAAGGGACCAAACATGGTTCAGAGAGTTCATTGCCTTGATTAGGTCTAGCATCTCCTTGATATTTATGTGCCTGCATCTGTCCTTGCTGTCCCACACCACCTGCCCTTTGTCCCTCCTGAAACTGCTCCCAAAGCAAAGTCCAAAGTGTCTGCGGTGACTGACTTTGGGGCAGGGAGAAAAAAGGGCAGACCTAGATTTAAAAATATCTGTTGTCTCCACCAAAAGGTCTCTTCTGACAAATCTCAGCACTGACATTTGAAAACATAAAGGGTGTTGCTGTTAGGACCAAGAGATTTCAAATACCACTGTATCTTTCCCATGTGGAGTCTTACCAGGGATATCATAAGAATCGTACATGCCAAGAAACCCAAAATCCTGAGGTATTCCCTCACAGTGACTGAAGTCTGAGTGGAAAACCTTATATACATATCTAAATAAAGCTCTATTTTTTCCTATGGAAGAAAATCTCTTTGAACTGAGGTATCCCATTGACATCTCAGGAACACAATCCTGTGTGAAGGAGTCAAGAAAGACTTTTGAAGGTTTTCTTGGAATGCTAGTTTGTGTAAGAGATATCTCACCCAAGAAAGATTCTTAACACTGAAAAAGACACTGCAAAGATAGGCAAGACATTGAAATATGCAGAAATGTGGATACTTTGTAACTTGCAATAAGCTATAACTAGAGCTAGGCAGTTTGTGAACACTCTTGGTGCAGTGGATAGCACAAATCGTAAGGCAGAGAACTGATAATGTAATCCAGACACACAAAACCTTAAGTATCGTCTGATGTCTGGATGAATAGTGATATGATGATAAGCATCTTTTAAATCTAATGTTACCAGGAAACTTGAAAGAGGAAGAAGAGGTAGCAGGTTGTGAAGTGACAACATTTTGAATTTGGGCACTATCACAACCAGGCTTAGGAAAGAAAGATCCAGAACTGGTCCCTAGGCATTTTCTTTCTTTCTTTGGGACTAGGAATATCCTTGAATAAAATCCCTTTTCCACCTAGGAAGGAGGAACTGCTTCTATCATTTTTTGGGACAGCATGTGATAAAGAACATGTGGAAACAAAACAGTCTGATCTGGTAGATGAGAAATGACCCCTTAGAAAGGAAGAATTTCCTCCCACTGACATCTGTAATCCTGATGAATGATTTTCAGAACCCATTTGTCTAAAACAATCTGCTGCCAAAGAGAAAAATGTAGATTCAGACTTTCAGCCAGGGTGGAAGGGATTCATGAGGGCTCTGAAATAGTCATTCAGACTTGTTGGACTGTCCTTTAGTTTTTGAGAGGTTCTAGACTTCTTTTTGGAATCCCCTTGCCATTTCTTCTTAAACATCTGTTTACCTGAATTTTGTTGAGACTATTTATTCTGTTTTTGCCAAAATTGGATGAAGAAATAAAAAATCCTTTGAATATCTGGAAAAGGAGGGCTGAAAAATCTTAGAGATTTCCTGGATCACCTTGCCCCTTTCCACACACTTTTTGAACACTTCTGCAGTAGAGGAGCCAAACACTAAATCTCTGTTGAAGGTAGAATTTCAAAACTCATTTTTAACATCATATGGGACATTCTGAAAATGCAGCCATGCAGACCTCCTCAAAACAGTACCAGTGGCCATAGCCATGGAAGAAGTATCAATAGAATCATATACATACTGCAAACACTGAGTAGAATCTGCGCAATAGAAAAAAGTTATTTAAAGCAGATTTTTACTCACAAAAAGAAACTGCAGATAAAACATTCCTCATACTTTCACAAATTCTCAGAACAAAGTTTAACATATGAGCCAGAAGATTCAAAATAAATCAACGCTGCAGAAGTATACACTTCTTTCTCATACCTATTGATAATTTCCCCAATATTATAAGAAGCAGAAGGATTAGAATTAACTCAGTACTTAGCAGCAGTGGGATGAGCTAGCACTATAGTCGCTGGGTCAGGTTTGGGAATAGTGTATATAAATTTAAAAGACTCAGAAACTTTATACATCTTAATTGTTTTAGGGGCTGGTTGACTATTTAGGAAACTACAGGCAGTAACAGACAAATTCATAATACAGGCAGAATATGAGGAATGGGTGTAGGTTCTGGAAACTTCTGTTACAACTCATAGTATTTTCTGAGGGACTGAAAAACCTCTGTGTTTTCCCACTGAAAATACTGGCACATTCTAGTAATAGTTTCAGGGAACGAGGAAACCCCCACATAGAGATACAGGAACTGAGCTCTCTTCTGAATTCAGATTAAGAATCTTGAATCTTTTCAGGAAAGGAGGAATCCCTCTTTCTTTAACCAGAATCTACTTTACAAGAAGGATCAATAACTTGAATTAAACCCTGAGCCAGAATCAGTAAACCGCTCCCAGCCAAAGAACTTTGAGGAGGAGTAGATACATGCTTGGTATTCTGCTTCTTTTTTTACAGGAAAAAATGGGGCCAGCTGTGTTACTAAGGAAAAATGGGGCCAGCTGTGTTACTAAGGAAAAATGGGGCCAGCTGTGTTACTAAGAAAAAATAGGGTCAGCCGTGTTACTAAGGGCAGCAGATGTTTCCCCAGGGAATGACACAGCATTCTGACAGAAGAGTTAAACCTTTTCTGTTCCCTCTCCCAGGACAAGAGTGGCTCTCCCTTGCATATTTTCCTAATATTCAGCCAGCTGCTGCTGTCTATATTGGCTGTAGGTGCTATAGATATGGGGTAAAAGATGAGTGGTTTGAGGCCACATCAGAGTCACCCACCTACATCTGAGTCAAACTGCTAGCCTGCTTTGGGTGGCAAAGGCTGTTTTCTTAATTTTTTTCTTTTTGTGGCTGGAAGAAGGACCGACCATGGGACCAGTAGTCTGTTCCATGCTCAAGCTGAAAATGGTGCCTTTTTCCCAGAGAAGACAAGCAGCAGCAATTGCTGGTAAATACTACTAGTCCAAAAACGTAAATTTTCTGACAGAAAAAAATGCCATAAAAAGCACTTTAAAACACTATGCTAGCCCCAGAAAAGAAACATGGACATAACTTCTCCACAGAAAAAAAGTCAGCAAAGTAAAACACAAGCCAACCGTCGATCCTCAAAAGCCTCAGAGAAGCATAATCTCTGGTGTCAGTAAAGATCTGAAGGGCTTCTTGCCCAAACTTGTCTTTCAGTCAGCTCATCTCGAGCTGCTTGACAGTTTGGCTGCGTAACAGGTACCATGAAGATTTGGAAGATTGTCGGTTGTTATATCTTTGACAGAATATAACACATAGCTAAGGCTACTGCAGCAGTGATCAATATGATGAAACCATTCCTTTCACAACAGAAACAATTACAAAAACAGCAGATTGTACAGGTTAATAATTTTAAATGTTAACTGGTTAAAAATTCAGAAAATATTATGTGTGCTAAAATATAAGGTCATAGTACACCTCTTAACTATACTTAAAGAGCTCCAAGGCAGCAGCACATCTGTGTACTTCACAATTCTTTGAGAAGGAGTTAAGATGACAGAAGCCTTGGTGTAGGTCTATGCAGTGAATCAGTACAGGGCTTGTCTCACTTTGGATGTTAACATTCCTAATGCAAAAACTGAGCAACATGTACTTCTAGCAACCAAATAGAAAAAGAATATTGCACATCAGGATGAAATGGCATTTGTGGAGAAATTATTGAGCAATATACTTTGAGAAATAAAGAACTGTAGGTGCACAGCACATATAAGGGTGGATTATGGACTGGAAATCAGTTTACAATCATAAATAAAGGAGGTAGTACTAGCAGTGCATGTGAAGCAGGGGGCAATTCAAAGGTGGCACATATAGCAACCCAAACATAGTGAGGATGGTTATAACAACCCAAACATAGTGAAGATGGTAACAACTACATATAAGAAGTGAAAACATGTATTACATTAACTTAGAGAGGTAAAAAGGCAATGTCCTTAAGCATAGCTCTCAACTGTACATACTTTCACAGAATGTCCAGATTTTGTCCTCCTATTTTTGGTCTGTTTTTCATACACTTCTGGTTTATTGGTAAATCATTGCAGATTGCAGATAGAAAATAATGGCAGACTTTTGTTTCAGACTTCATATCCTTCAGAAAATCCATGCTAATGCAAAACCTGTTATACTATCAACTCTCTAAGTTTGTAACTGTAATATTTAAACATTGTCCCTATTTTTGGGCCTTTGTCTCACTTTTATTTATGGCTTTGTTCAGATTTCTTGCTCTAAGAGGTTGAGAGGTATGCAGCTTATGGCAGGTACAGCCCAAAGCTAAACTAAATAATTATACCAGAAATGTTATAGCTGTTGGTGAATCTGCTATTGGACTTGCAGACGCTACACTTACTAGACTGGCAAATGAAAAGGTGACTCAAGCACTAAAATTAGGGATATCACCAGGGGTCTCCTGGCCCTGAAACATCCAAAATATGAGTATGACCTTGTAGTTGTTCATTCTATGCATGAACAATTTTTGGTAATGAACCCTGGAGGAGATGCAGACATACATTGCAGAGATCTCACTGTATTTTCTTAAAGAGTGGAAAGCTCTTTTGTTGAGGAGCATTCTGCACTCCCCTAGAATGGTGCCTAAATACAAATCAATCACATTTAGCTCGAACAACTGGCTGCAGAAATGGTGTTATCCTAGGGGGCTCCGGTTTGTGACAGCTGGACAGAACATGGCAGACAGACCTTCCTGCTTCACCAGGGATGAGCTGCACTTCTCTTTCAAGGGCTTTTCCACTTCAACAGTGCCTCTTTTTAGGCAGAGTGACAGTTGTAGATATTTCAGTATGACAAATTCCAATTTACCAGGAATTTGGCGCTACTCTGTTCAATGCAAGTAGCTTAAGAGGCAAAATGTCTGACCTGGAAGTTTTCTTTTACATATAAAAAAAACAAAACAGTTTAAGAAACTTCTCTGTGTGGAAGATATATCTAGGTAATCACTGTATATTAATCAGATCAGATAATGGTAGTAGAAATAGCGAACTTAAACGCATCCTAAGTAAAAAAAAAATAAAAAAAATATATAATTTGAAATATACAGAATTACTAAGTATTCGAAAGTAATCCAAGCAGGGTAGGCAGTCTTTTTCCAGTCAAAAATCTTTTATTAAGTACGCAGACAAGCGATCCAAGTAAAACAAAAATAGAGTAATATTTTCCACACACAGAAGTTTCTTAGGCTGTTTTGTTTATGGACCCACTATACTTGTTTAGTGGGTTGTTTGAGACTTCGGGGATACCACGGAGATTACTTGTTTTTTCTCTTTTACATATAAAACATACACATTTGTGTAGTTACCAAATCAGTTCAAATCTACAGAAAGTACTCCTTCTTTTCCAAGGTTTGCCACTTAGCATTCTTTCAGGATTACTACTGGTGTCAAGGGCATACACACACACACACATTTATATGTCTCATCCCAAATGACCACAGGCTTGATTTCGTATAGGTCCATATCACATTCAACAAAAAATTTTTTCATCAGTAATTTCAGGTCACCCACTATGTTCCCAGTGAAGCATGTCAAAAACGTAAACATGCTTTCCCAGCTGGAAATCCAACCAAACACATTTTCACTAGGAGACTTTAATTATTCAAATATCATATGGTTCACCCACACATCAAACAACTGTTACACCCAGGGTGTTCTCAACATCATCAACTCCAGATTCCTGGATCATATAGCTACTCTCTCTACTAAAGACACAAATCTCCTATACTTTGTCTTAAATAACACCCATGCCCTCTGCTTAGCCCCACAAGTATTCTCTCCCTAGTTAAATCAAACCATTTAACCATCTTCTGCCTCAAGACCAGCCTCCTTACTCTCAATAAGCTATCATTATTAAGGGATTTCTGCAAATCCAAATTATTAGATTCTATCAAACTTTTTGAAAAACATAAATATTTTAGTTACACTGATACTCCAGCCTTACCAAAGGAATTGTATGACCTCCTAAATCACTGTATAGAGAACACTGTTCCCTTCCAACATAAGAAAAACTTTAAGTGCATCAAAATAACCAGTCCACTGGGAGAACTGAACAACTGAACAAATGATATAACAAAAACATAAGCTCCTAGCCTTTTTATAAATCTTGCCCCCTCCCAGCTCATAAAAAAAGCTTAACCAAATTAGTAAGCTACTATAGTTGTCTATGAACACAAGATACTTTAAAATACTAAAGACAACATAAGTCATTTTTTAGTTACATAAAATCTGCAAAAAAATACCTGGCTGTGCTCTGAACTCATTCTAAATGATATGCTACCATACAAGCCCAGGATACATATCTTACATCTTCACTAATAAATTCAGTTCTAGTATTACTCCATTTACTACTATCTCAAGCCAAGCCCATCATCATCAGTGCTGACTAAGTCTCAACCGCCGTCTCCATAACAAGAAATAACATGTCCATGTGGTCAGACAACAAACCTGGCTGCATAGCAGTAAGCTTAAGACATTCACCTAGCCAAACCTGTCCTAAACATCTTCAGTCAAAATGTCACCACAGAAGATATGCTGGAAGCACGGAGTAACATCACAGTAGCCTCCCTCCATAAAGTGTACCACTGACACAGATTTTACAAGCCTATAAGTCTACTCACCTTATTTATACATTTGAGAAATGAATGATTGTAGAAGTAATCAATAAGGGGGTACAGCATCTGCAGACTCTAGAACCTTCAAAGTCTGGATTTTTCAATGAATGCCTTCTTAATCTTGTTAGCATCTTCAAACAAATCACCAAAGTACTAAATGAAGGATATCTTATCCACACTGCTTATCTGGATTTAGCCAAAAGCATTTGACACTATTCCCTATGCTGAAAACATAAATAAGCTAACCTATCTAAACAATAACCTCTTTGTAGTTTGACGGATTGCTAACTGGCTACAAAAGAGAACTCACCCAAATCAGAATAAACAATGCCCTCTCCAAAAAACAAAAATTTACCAGCGGCATCTCTCAAGGTTCTGTCCTAGGCCCTCTCCTCTTCAGAATATATTTCTCTGAAATTCAGACATATGCTAATACCCTTTGGTTAACTAAATTTTCAGATGATTGTAAGCTGGGAATCATCATACGATCTCTCTCAAATCTACTAATGCTCCGACAAGGCCTTGATCAAACTAATAACTATTGCTCTAATCACAGTCTGTGTCTAAATGCAAAGAAATACAATACAGTCGTTAGTAAAACTAGTTCTCCTGCTCATTATAACATTAATGGAATTCACCTTAAGACCATCACTGCATTCTGGAATCTAGCAATGTATTCAGACAATGACCTTTTCTTCAAATTGCATATCACCAGTGGGGTATATGTAGAACAATGTAGTGATCATTTGGTCAGTTAGACAACTGTCTTCAAAATCTAGTTGATTACACATTTATTGGACTAAGTGTTAAATTGCAAACATACATTAATGTCCATATTGTTGATATTGACAGCAGTCAAGTAGGAAATCTCTACTGCTGCTTGCACAGACTTTCCAACTGTCATCATTTGTTCATAGGTTCATAGGTTCATAGGTTCAAACAACTGTATTCAGTGCATGGACTTATCTATTTAGGAGGTCAGAAACAATGTCTACTACTAAATTTTGCAGTGATGACAACAAAATCACATAGTGTATACAACACATTCTAGAACTCTGTCTTTGAACCAATGTTTGAAAATGACTGCTATGCAACACTGTGTTATGTACAGTATGATTTTGAACCTGCTGCTGTTTAGAACATCAGTCAGACTTTAAGCTGTACAAAAGTTATAGGATCCCACTTTCAGTTTAGCCAAAATCTTTTGCGAAGGCTACAGCCACTAGGTTTCAGAACAAGATACAGCGCTGATGCAGACTTTCATCACTTATGCAGAATGCTCTTCCTCTCCTAGAGCAAACAAAAATCATAGAAACATGCAGGCAACTATAGGATCTATGGCCATGGGATACCGTATCTTTTATGCAGTACATGGAAGACACATATATACTTGGCAGGCAGTGAAAGTTTCATACAATGACTGCATATGTTTTGTTTTCCTCCCACATTTGAAATATACTTTTGTAGTATGTGAGAACCTGACCACTGAGGGTTGACCATGAACCCAAAACAAAATAGAGGCATGGCACAGATGTTTACAGTGCTTAATGGGCAGATGTGCCAGTGATCTCCTTCAGTCATGAACACCACTGTGAAGGAACAAGATTGCACACATCAAGTGATGCATAAGCTTTCAGCAGGAATACCTGTTGCACCACTAAGAAAAAGCATGTATCCAGAGATGCTTACATTTCATATGTAATAGCAGACAAACATTCAGCAAGCACTGTGGAATTCCTAAGAGGCCTAGTAGTACTCAGTGAAGCATAAATAGCAGTAGACTAACATAAATTTATGCAGAATACTATATAGTACTGAAACTGTGGTACATCAGCAGTGCATGGACACAGCATCAGCAGTCCAGCATTATGCAGTGTGCAATCCTAAATTGTCACCTGATTAAAAACCTTTACTTAAATATTAGAATTCCTGTATGGAAAAGAAAACTTAAATTTTTTTAGCAGAACAATGCTATTCCTGAACAGACCAAAAATAAATATATTTATAGCAATGTGGATAAAAAGTAATTTTACAAATCAGAGCTAACACAGTATACATACAAAGTATTGCTTCCAAATCATGTGACACAGCTAATAATTAAAGTTAAGTATGCACCATAACTATGTATCTGTGTTGTTCATTTTCATTCTTTCTCAACATATGGGTTACAGATCTGACTTGGCCGCATATCTCAGACTTATGGATCCAACTCTCAAGCTCCTCCCTCTACCCATAATGCCCCAAAAAGCCTACAGTTCCTCAGATCGATTTTGCTGCCTTATATATCCTAAGATAGAGTAGGAAGAAAGTAAAAAAAAAAAAACAGTAAGCCAGGGCTCGAACCTGGAACTAAATGTTTCTAAGAAAAAAATCCATGAGATCAGTTCAGAAGACAACTGAAAGTAGGAAGGAGGGTGCGGAGTTGAGGAAGAATGAAAATGGGCAACACAGATGCATAGTTATGGTGTATACATAACCTTAATGTCTGATGCTGTCCTTCACATTCTTCCCCAACTTATGGGACAGAGACTACAGCTATGTGAATCTTTGGTGACTCTCTTGGAAGGCTATTCAGAGAACTGCCAAACCAAAAGTGTCTCTGCTTCAAGAACTCGTCTAGTTTGTAATGAGTAATAAAGGTATGAGCATTAGACCTGGTACCTGCTGTGTAAATGCCATCAATAGAAGTTCTAGACCAGAAGGCAAAAGACATGGCCATGGATCAATCTGAATGAGCCTAAGGAGACTTTGAGAGGGAGAGGTCTTGTTGAATATATACACAAGAAATGCAACCAGTCATCCATTTCTCCAGGAATTTTAGAAACTGGTGATCCCAGTCTGTTTGGTGAGAAAGAAACAAACAACTGGTTTAAGAACTGACTTAAGAAATAAAGCTAAAATGTTCAGATTTGGTGATCTAAGAGATGAGTTGATAAAAGACAGGCTTGGTGTGGTGTTAATAATGATGCAGTGAGAAAGCTTTTACTTTGAGACAGTGATTTAACATTGAGGAAAGCCATTGAGATTTGTCAAATACATGAGCTTACAGAAAAGCAAACAAATATGCTTACGAATGAGAAAAACATGCATGCAGTATCTGCCAGAGTGAATGTTGATAGTATACAACATAAAGCTAAGAAAAAGAAATATAAACTGAATGGGGCCACAACACCCAACCTTATTGTTAGTTGTCGTAACTGTGGAGGCAGTCATGAACCTAAATGAGAGAAGTGCTTAGCTTTTGGTCAGCAATGCCATAAATGTAAAAAGTGGAATCATTTCAAAAGGCTTTGCAAGTCTTTGCAAGAAGTATTGAGTCAAATAGTTAGCTTAGATATATGTTCCAGTTACAGCTCCTGATATGTTTATGCACAAAAAACAACTTGAACCCATTACAATGCCTCAGTGTCTCATCTGAATACAAGAGACATGCAACACCAGGTGAGCTGCTACCACTGTAATACACTTGGTTAACTCCTGGAGGCTGTGGTGAGACCAAAGGGCAGAGCTCTGAAATTATAGTGACTGTCTCCCAACCAACACTGCAGATATCTTCAGGAGCATCTATTCATCTTGATGTGATAGCATGCATCCTGAACATCGAGTCAGCACATCCAATTGTCCTTGCACAAAAAGGGCAGGATGGACTAAACCATGACCATTTGGAACGTTGCCTTCTTCACAAATTGGTTCAGATTGCTTAGATCCAAAACTGGTCCCTAGTCCCCTGTCTTCTTTGGCACTAAAAAGAACCTTGAGTAAATTCCGAATCCTCTTTGGTCTGGTGGGACCTTCCGGATGATGCGTTTGTCCAGCAGCTTTTGAATCTCTTGAGGTGCAGCTTCTCTCTGACTGGGTGGGACATCAGGAAGCTTTGTTCTTTTGACTGGGGGATCTCAAAAACTGGTAAGAAATAACCTCTGGATATTATTTTTAGAACCAAAGAATCTTTTGTTATAGAAGCTGAGGCATCTGAATACAAGGATAAGCATTCCCGACTGCCTCCAGAGATGAAAGGAATCTCAGAAAACCTGGTTTTGTGGTCCTCCTCTGCAATGAGGATAGTGCCTTCTATTTGAACTCCCCCTTCTGCCACTGGAGGAGTTGTCCCCGGATGAGTCCTAGAAAGAACCCTGGGATTTAGAAAACCACATTTTCTCACCCCCTCTTTGATTCCAGGAAAAGGATTGTTGAGGGGTAGAAAAGCAAATCACTAGAGCAGCAGGGTCTTTCTTTCCTGTTCACTGCAAGAGAGTTTAACAGAAGGGCCAAACAAGGGCATTCCATCAAAAGTAGTATTGATGAAAGAAGACTTGAAAGGCTCCCCAAAGTCGCATAGCCACATCCAGGCATGTCACTGTACTGCCTGAACAGGCAGCCTATGAGGTACCCTTCTGCAGCATGGGAGATCAACCTCATGCATGTATTGGAAATGGATAATAGAGTGACCATTTGTGAAGATGATCTTTTATAGTCCTCCACAGACTTGGACTCAGAGAGGGATTTGGAGAGCTCCTTGGTCAAATCCCACTGCAGCCTTGTAAAGTGTGCTAAATAATTCAGGGACCTCAAGGTAAAGGTCACTGAAGCAAATATGCACATTCCAGATCTGTCCAATGCCCTCTACTCTCTATTAGGGGGATGGACAGAGGAGCTCTGTTCCACTAGCTCTTTTTTTGTGGTTGCTGCCACAACCATAGCATCAACAGGGGCTCCTTTGCTCCAATGGGTCTGTTCTTCAGCGGTGCTAAAATTTTATCTGTGCAATGGTGAACTGGTTTGACAGAACCCTGCTCCTTCCATGGCCAGTGAGACTAGGCTGATAAGCTCATCAGCTGGTGGAATCACCCAAGATGTAGATGGGCCAGAACCAAACATTTCCAAGAAATACTGACTCCTCCATGGAGGGAGTGTCTGAAGACCATCCACATTTCTGCTTAAGAATCTCTACAATATCTCCCAATGAGATATTGCTCTGTGGAGATCTGGGCTCCCTTCCCCTTCATCAAAGTCAGTATCCTCTGCGAGAGATTCCACTGGGGAATCCATGTGTCTCCTTTTGCATGTTCTCTTACAGGTAACCTCCTCAGCGGGATGATCTAGGAAGAAATCCAAAGAGAGGGGAAGTTTAGTTCCTCTACTGAAACTGTCTGGACACTAGTTGGCACCAGTTGTCCCTGAGAAGTAGGTCTGATAGGATCATAGCTTGGACCTGGTTAAGGAATAGGTTTAGGATCAAAGGAAGACAGAGAAAGTGGATCTCTTAGACGAGAGAAAACCCTCTCCACTACCTCAAATTCAGAATGACCAGGAGAAGCTAGGACCAGCCACACCAGGGCTTGAAACCTCTGCAGCAGCCAAGCCTCAACCCTGTTTCCATCTGTGCCTTGAGGAGGGAGCCAGACCCAAGCTATCTAGAGCAGAGGCTCAGAGGGGCAAGGACAGGTCCAACATTATCAGAATAGGTGTCGGTCTCCCTGATACAATGATGATGCTTTGGCTCCAAGAATCATCCCAGTTCAAGAGGATAGGAGCAAAACCAGTCAGAGAAACTGTCAGAGTGTAAGACCTAACCATCTTCAGCTCTGACACCGAGTCTCTCTGGAGTCTCGGATCTAAGGGCTCTGAAACCATGGGACAGATCAGAGAAGGCAATATAAATACATGAGAAGTGAAGGGGAGGCTCACGGATCTGATGGTAGACAGAGACAGAATAACCCCAATCTGAATCTGTGCTCTGAGGAACTTCCTCATCATCCTATCCACGTTGGGTTCAGAAAGACTTGTGGAGGATCTGACAGACATGGTAGTGGACTGTGACCTTGAAGGCTTCCATGATGTGGTTTGAACAAAACAGGAATAGAGCCTTCGAGACACCAGATCAATTATGAACTCAGGTGAGTGAGTTTGAGGGAATTTTGATAGACTAGTGTTCGGATCCGAGGTTTTCAGATCCAAGTGCTGTTTAGGAGATTTTTCTAGTATGATAGTTGGATCTGAAGGTTTAGGATCCAATAGTTTCCTTTTAGGATCTACAGAAGTTGGATCTGAAGATCTGAAGATCTTTTGAGAGGGGTCCATTGAAGACAGGGAGCCTGAAAGAGTCTTTGGAAATCAGGTAGAGAATCTCTTTCTTGGCTCTAAAGGTGTTTTGAATGCTTAATGGGGGTTTGAGCCCCGGATGACGAAGATGAAGAGGAGGGCAGCAATCCCTTAAGGACCAGTTTATGCATTCTATCTACAATACTGCACAGGTTCATAGGTTTTTACTAGACTAATGATCACAAGGGCCTTTTTAAGCCTAGCCATGCATCCCAAATCTCTGACAAGTTCTGATACCTTTGATAAGTGTAAGCAGGGGTCTAGGATAAGAACCATTTACAGGTTGCCTGTGTCCATTGGAGACATAGGTGCCAAACCAGGGATGAATTTCTGGTTCCTCGTCCAATTTTCCAAGTTTTACTTGAATTGGGTTAGGGAGGAACTCTGCTTCACACGGATGGGGAGCCTGTTCCATAGATGGGGTAGTCTTTGGGATACATACCTTTCTCTCCACCAGGTCCTATTTATATCACAGGCAAGGTTTAAGTCTTTAGAACAGGTAATTCTGGTGCTGTTTATTTTGTGGATATGCAGGAGATCCATCAGAGTAGAGACTGAAAATGCCCTGTATGCCAGTCATAGATCTCCTCTCAAAAGCCTGTAGGAGACAGAATACAGGGATAGGGCCTTGAGGTGGTTTGCATAGGACATTTTACTTATGCCCTGTATTCTTTTAGTGAGGAATGTCTGTGGACATTCCAATTGTTGGATATGCCTGGTTAGGTACATACCAAAGGGGGTATTGTACTCAGTGATTGGTCTGATGAATGCCAAATACAGTGGAATGGTGACTTCCTTGGGCTTAGATGCCATATCTTTGTTTGTAAGTTGCACAACAAAGAACAATTTCCTCATTGTTGTAAAAAGGTGATGGTCAAAGGCTATATTGCTATCTATGTGTGTCCCTAAGTCGGTCAACTCTAAGGGGTGTGTTGTCAATATGATAGTTACCAGGGATAGACGGCTTCCCAAAAGATACTATTATGTATTTCTTGGCATTTAGTTTTAATCCATGGCTCTGACACCAGTTGTTTGTCTGTGTCAAACTCTCTTGTAGAACATTTATGTCAGTGTGGAATTCATTGACAGCTCCTAATTTGTAATCATCAGCCATAAATCACTGGCATTGGCTTTGCTTCTGAGAAGTAAATGCCAAAAAGGAGCAGTCCGAGGATTGATTCCTGAGGGATTCCACTTGTGGGGTTCATGAGTTAAAAGCACCACAGACAGAACAATTAGTATTCAGGTGTGCTGCTCCTAAGCAATAAACACACTCCCTGTGGGGATCAGAATTTGGAATTTTGCATCCACAGGAAGTGCATTATTTAAAGACAGTTGGTTTATCAGCCATAAATAAGACAACAACTTTTTTTAGACAGTAGACTACCAGCGATGGTAGGAAAAATAAAAGAAATAGAAGCAAAGGAAAGGACTGGCACCAACAATGGTATGCAATGAGAGCACCAAAAAGGTAAGAAAAAAGAGGTGATAAAGGGCTAACATATAGAAAACTACCCAAACTCATCAAAAGGAGAGGGAAGGTAGGAGAAACAAATTCAGAAAATACGTTTTTTCTATACAATAGCTACTCACAAATACCTGTAATAGTTGAAGAAGGCTCCTGAGAGAGGATCCGCATCTGTGTGAGATGATGGCTAAAAAGATCTGGGAAACTGAAGGCTAGCTGAGGCATTGTGGGTAGAGGAAGGAGCTCAAGAGTTGGATCTGTAAGTCTGAGATATGCAGCCAAGTCAGAACCATAACCCATACGTTGAGAAAGAAAGAAAAAGAACATCGAATCACTATATTTTAAACAGTTTGTTTCCACACTTCTACAAGTATTACCCAAATGTAGTACACCAGTTAGGCTACTTTCACAGTAAATGCATTCAAAAAGGACATCATCTTATTACATGACAGAACAATATAATCAATTGGTGCAGCATATCAAGTACATCATTACAACTGAGCATTGAATGCAGACAGAATTATAATAATCTGTACTGTCTTACAGCTTTCAGTTCTGTACTACTTAACTCCTCAGTCCCAATTACAATACTGTTGGACGACAGAACTGTACACCACTCATGCATAAAGGATAATGAACAGTAAGACAGCTACATGGAACATGCAACAACAGCACTGGTTTATGTGTTGGTCAAAACTACAGGAAAACTATGTGAATATGAGGATAGTGGTATGATTCTTAACATGTAGTAACTGTTAGGCAAAGCCCCCCTTCCCCCCCTTACTCGTGTGCTAACCTTAACCATAACTCTAACCCTACTCCTGTCCTTAACCCTAACCCTAGATATGACTTTTTAGAAAACCCTTTCCCTAACAGTACCACTACCAAGACAACACTATCTCGGTTTTGTAGTCTGGGTTTATTGATACAGGGCTTTTTCAGTGGAAGTGAAGTATTCAATGTTTTGTGATTCACACTTATGAGTCATTCAGAGTTTTGTGAGTCTCTCTTTTTGGTTCTTCCATTCGGGACTGACTCCTTCTCTTTTGAGTTTTCAACCTTTCATGACAAAATCATAAAGAGGGAATGAAAGGAGGTTGCCATTTTTTTTTTTCTGTATCAATTCTGTATCACACACGCATGCACCACTTTGCTGGCTATAATAAGCCTAAGACTACCTTAACATTCTGTTTCTCCTCTATCCCTACCTTCACCCTTTTTTCCCACTTATTCCATATTCAGATGAATAAATCTCTGGATTCTTTCTCCATCACCCCCCGCACCCCCATTCCTTCCCAACTCCTTCCCTTGAGTCCTAAACCTTTTCTGTGAAAAAATACTTGTGAAAATATAGGGCTTCTACATATGTTTCTTCTTTTACATCTACTTTCCTGCTCAGAATGACACTTTTACAGCTCCCTAACATGATCTTAAGTAACAGTATCATGTTCCACTTGTTTGTTCTTGCCTTGAGCTAGAAGAGCTCTAACTTCTATATCCCTTGGTCATATGCTTTCCTCTTTATCTCACAGATCTTTCTGGTAGCTTTCTTCTGAATTCTTTTCATAAGTCTGACATCATTTTCCTTATATAACCTCCATAACTATATATAGTACTCAAGGTGCTGTCTGACCAAAGCCCTGTGGAGCAGAGGCATTACATCTTTGTTTCTGGAATTTACCCGCTCCCTCAAATGATGCATCCCAGCATTCAGACTGTTTCTGTTGCCACTCCTTTTTCACTCTGTTTCCACAGGTCCAGTCCAGATGTGAGCAATACCTCTAGCTCCTTTCCTGCTGTTACCATTAGTTTCACTCCTTCTAGCTGATACTTCACACCAAAGCTGTTGCAGCCTAAGTGAAATATTTTGAACTTGTTTGCACTGAGCTTCAGCGCCACGTTTCTGTCCAGTTTTTCAGTCTTTTCATATCTTATGTTAGGCTATTTAACTCATCCTACACTGGTGCATCTATCTTTGTGACATCAACAAAAAAGCTTCCTGCAGATATGTCAAAGGCAAACACATTGTAGAGTACTGGACCCAGGACAGAACCATGTGGTACTGTACACTTCTGGAATTTCTGACAATGTCCATCTCACCATAATCCTCTGTTTCCTAACATTCAACCATGCAGTTATCCAGTTTCTCAGTCTCGGTCTCCCCAAATCCTCCAGTTTTCCTAAGATCCTTCTGCATTGGACTGAATCAAATGCCTTGCTGAAATCTGGAGACATTTATACATCTGCCAATACTCCCCTGCCACATTCACTTGTAGCCCAGTTACAAAACTGGATTACTGTTAATTGGCAGCTTCTTCTAGCCATGAATCCAAGTTAGTTGACATCCTAGAAAATGTTATCTTTGAAAAATGCTAACAGCTTCTTCTCTGCCTGCTGTCTGTAACTTTTTCTGCCAATGTTATTTAACCAGCAAGCTTAAAGTTCTCTGGATCCCGCAGTGCAAGAGTACACAGTTCCTGTTTTCCAGTTTTCTGCCACTTTTGCAATAGCCAGTGATCTGTTGAAGATCTTTGTCAAAGTGTCTGTGAAAAGAATGGCCAGATCTCTTGAAACTCTAGGAGGCAGCCCATCCAGTCCTTGTAATATAGCCCCTCTAAAATAATCCATATCCCTCTGAACTTCACAACCCTCTGTCTCTCTCACCATCTCTCTAGTATTTGGCCAGTGTTGTCCTTCCTCCCTTCCAGCATGGCATCTTCCTCTTGCTTTCCCATATGAATACTAAAGCAAAGTCCTTGTACAGTAGCTTTGTTTTTTCCCAGTCTTCTGTGATCTCTCTACCATCAACTTTGTAATTTCTGTCCTTCCCTTCCTGTTTTCCTTCTTGATCCCCTGAGATAACTTCCTTTCAACCTTCATCTTTGCCGCCTTCACTATCTTTGTTGTCTTTTGGCTAGCCTTTTGTATTTTGCTTCCTCTACCTCCACCACCCATCTTGTTCACTGTTGTAGGCCCAATCTTTTATCATAATTTCTTGACTCACATATGAATGTAGCCACACAGGACTTCTTATTTTGTCCTTTTGCCTCTTTTTCATGCCCTTATTCATAACCCTGAGTACCCTGACCTTGATTCATTATTTCCTACAGTTTGGGTACTTCATCAGTTTGTTCCATCTCCTGACATATCATTGATATCCTGTCCTAGGACAGCATAATCCACTCTTAAAATCCCAAACCAGTCATTTGCCTTTTTCTTTTTATCTTTCTCTCCTACTGTAATCCGCACATATTGCTGTGTGAGATAGGTCAATTTCTTGGTTTATTTTCTTTATATTGTTTCTTTATATAATTTATTTTAGTAAATTTAGCAGTCAAACCAAATACCTTTCTTATGAGTGACTTCAACTATCCACACATAAGTTAGCAAATATTTACTAGCAATAATTATGCCGAGGATTATCTAGACTTTGTAAATACCAAGGCACTTGACCAAACTGTCCTCCTATTCAATAGAGTTGCTATATTCAGGGATTACTCAAAGACAAATGATTTACTACTTACTGATCATACTGACAATAATAAATGGTACACTCCTTATCAAATATTTTAAACAAGGCTGCTGCTTACTGCTCTGAATTGTACTCCTTGGATTGATGCACTGTACCAAGTGCAAGTTTAATTAAACCCATATGGTGGCACCATTAGGCCTTCTTCATCTATAAGATTAAAAGTAACCTAAAATTCTGTACTGAACTTATCTCAAATGGTATATCCTTCTCTGACTCCAAGGACATTGCTGATATTCTTGTAGACATATTCTCTTCCAACTTAATTCCACCCACCCTCCCATCTTTCTCTTCCATTCCCCCTCACAGTCATCCTCCTAAGATCAATTTAGACTAAGTCTTTTTGTCACTTTCCAGAATTAAGAACACTACTTCAGTGGGTCCTGGCAATATCCCTGGATGCCTGCTGAAAAGTGTAAAGTCCCACTTAACAAAACTCCTCTATCAACTCTTCAACTTGAGTCTCTCCACTGGTTATGTCCCCCAGGAGTGGAGAATGGCAGTTGTGGTATCCTTGAGTAAAGGTGGTTTTGCTACTGAGCCTAGGAATTACAAGCCTATTAGTCTCACTAGTGTTATTTGCAAGGCTTTGTAATGTATTATAGCTGAACAAATTAAAAATGATACAGATAACTTTATATCCCTGGATACATATCAGTTCAGCTTTGTAAAAGATAGATTGCGCCTGCACAACCTGGTTGAGTTCTTTGAAAGGGTTACGGAGACAATGAGTAAGGGCAAACAGTACACACTGCTTATGCAGACCTTGGCAAGGACTTTTACCCTATCCCTAATGCTGTGATTATTGCTAAACTCTCCCACTAAGCATTAATACATACATAGTTCCTGGAGTGATAATTAGCTGTCTGGCAGAACCCATACTGTTAAGGCTGAGAGTATTTTGACAGGAAAAATATCACTAGTCATGTCCCACAAGGCTCTATCCTGGGTCTCCTCCTGATTGGTAAATATTTCTGTGACATGAAAGTCAATATCAAGGGACTTTTGCTGACCAAGTTGGCTGAAGACTGCAAACTGGGGGTAGTTATCAAATCCCATTCTGATACCCAAATCCTCCAGCAAGGGCTGGAGCAGACATATGCTTGGTGTATTAATCATGGGCTTATCCTTAACACCAAGCAATGCAGCATAGTTTACTTTGATAAATCTAGCATCACTTCTGCTTACCTAATAGATAACATTCCATTTAAATTTGACACAGTCATCGGGGGGTACATATGCTTATAACAGGCTTTCCTTTGACCAGCATATCTCTGTGGTGGCTAGAAAATCCTTCTGCCTTGCACAGCTTATCCTTTGTAGCATCTCCTCAAGGTCCAAAGAAGTTATAATTCCACTTTATTCCTCAATTATTAGGCCCAATCAGTGAGCATAATGCACCCCTTGGCATATGCCTCACCAATCAACTAAACCAGCATTTGAGACCTCAGTGTTTCCACACCAAAAAGATGTCAGGTCTCAGTACCCTTAGTTACTTTGTTAGACTAAAAGCTCAGTTACTTTACTCAGTGTCATACAGACTCCTGATGGGCTGATCTCGGCTTAGCTTTCCATTCCATGTTATGAATTAGCCAGTACTGTTTGAACTCCTTTACTTAAACAGAACAAGTGGTAAAGCAAACATCCATTCTAGAGAACTAAACCTATACTGTCACATCAACAAGGCCAGATATCATAACACATACCTAGCCCAAAGAATACTCCATTTCTGGAATAGGCTGCCCCTACCTATCAGGCAGAATATTTCTCAAACAACCTTTAAATCCAGTTTGGATGACTGAATGGATGACCATAAATTTTCACAAGGAATATGGGGAGAAAGTCTACTTAATTGAGGGCACTGCTAGTTTCACACCAGTACTCGGTAATGTGGCTGAGCTTCTTGATGGTCTCTTTTGGACATAAGCTTAGTAAAAACCTATGAACCTATGGAATGGTAGGATTAACACTAACTAACAATGCCTCAACCTGGATGTCTATGGCACCTTCTACAATGGTTAGGATCACATCCAGAATTTTGTCCTTTCTTGTACAGCCTGCACCAAGTGGGTGAACCCCTTATGGTCCAAGGCCTCAAAAAAATCCTAGTGCCCCTCCACACAGGAGTTCAGAAACTCCCAATCAGCTCCTGGTAGGTTCTGATCTCCATGACTATTGTTCTCTTCTTACTATTATTACTTTATTCTCTCCTCTGGTCTCTCTCTCTCCCCTCTCTTGTTGCATCAGGTGGACAAGACACTCTACCCATCCACTAGCTCTTCCACTTCCTTTATCCTAAGTGTCAGGACTCTTAACTTAGATTCTAACTTGGGCTGTATCCCTGGCTCATTCCTGATTTGGTGTTCCCTTGTGCCATCTCTCCCTTCTCCATCATTCCTAAACAATCTATATCCAGGCACTTCAACATCCCATGCCCAGTTGCCACTGGCCCATGTTTCTGTGTTACCACCAATGTTCACTCTTACAACATTCTTCTCTGCCTGCAGCTGCCCATGTTCACTCTTACAACATTCTTCACTGCCTGCAGCTGCCCATCCTCCTACAAAACTTCTTACATTGCAGACAAAGACTACCCGTTCATGGTTTGTGTTACCCTCAGTTGTTGCTCTCCTATCTTCTGCATGTTATTTTTTATCTTCTGTGTACTGCTGCTAGTCTCCTGCCCTCTTCCTTCTTAGTTTAAAGGTGTAATAGGTGAAATGTACCTCTCCAAACCAGCACTAAGAGGTACTATACTGCTGGTACAGAAACATATCTGAGAATGCCTACCTCTAATCCCCACATCTCTTTTCCATGAGCTATACCTTTTTATTTTATTTTATTTATTTATTTATCTATTTATTTAACATTTGTTTACTGCAAAAGTCTGACTTGGAATGAAGCCAATTTTTAGTGCTGGCCCGGGGAGAAACACTCCAGGCGCATGTCTTTGTAATGTGGGAGGAAACCGGAGCACTCAGAGGAAACCCACTCAAAAGCAGGGAGAACATGCAGACTCCACACAGAAGGAACTCCAGCTGAGAATCGAACCAGAGAACCTCTTGCTGTGAGGCAACTACACTAATGTTGCACCGCTGCGCCATCCTCGTACCTTGTTTGCTGCCATCTCAGCTCTCTCCTCTGACAAATCACATGCTTAATGTCTAGGCTTTTAGTGATCACATTGCTTATCTCCTTCCATGATTTACTCATTCTAAGCCTTAAGACCAGTTTCAGTGAAATCTGGTCTTTACTTTCTCCCTTATTTAGACACCTAAATTAAGCCAAACAGCAGAAGCAGCCACAAAGATTGTAAAACCAATAAATCCCAATAACTTGTATCGGCTAGCTATTCTGGCAGATCTTCTCCCTAAAGGGACAAACTTTGGAATATAAATACATAAACTAAAGTTTTCAAGCCTTGGATTTCAGTTCACTAGTAATAGATACTGGTTCATTTAAATGCGGCACTACAAGTATGGGGTCAGTGAAAAGGAGAAAGAAAAAGAAATTAGAGAGAGGCAACCATGAATACAATAGTAAATGTGCATACCCAAAACCCAAGTCTTTCAAAAAGTACATGTGCACATAGAAGAAGAGGTGACTCATTCTAGTGAGTTTCAATATGATAGTGCTTATGAAAACAGAGAAGTCCTTTCAGGACAACTACCTCTGAGAATATCTGTCAGAATAGCCAACAGACATAAGACAAATATGGAACAAATGAGTCATTTAAAGAAGGTGGAGAACAGAACACACTGGTCCAGGAAGAATACATATTCCAACAGATTCAACAACTGGTGACCTGTGATGAGGGTGTTATGCCTTCTGCAATGGTGTCTGTTACGAATTATTACAAGTTCAACATTTACAATTATACAGACATTACAATACAACCTGAACATCACGGTTTATTTTTAAAAGGTTTTACTTTCATCCCTTTGGGTCATGCAGACTTTAATTGTTCTTAAATTATTTACAATGAATTTAACAATTTTAATGGGTGACAACATGAATAATGAAAATGTGATGCACAACCTGAGGGAAAAGCACATTTAACCCCTCTCTTCATCCAATCATTAATACATTTCAAAAAGTTTGTGAGATTGAGATTAGAAAACTTTTGGCAACAAAAAGAAATCTTGTGTTTTATAACCTCACACACACTGAAAAACAGTTACTGGAAAATCTCACTAACAATAACAACATTTGGTGTATGAAAGCAGATAAAGGGGGTGTTCTGGTTATTATGGACTTGATTGATTATACCAGTAGAATGACCAGTCTGTTAAGGGATACCAATGTATATCAACCAGTTTCTTTGAATGAGACCCGCACTGCATATGGTTCTATTGATATGGGGTTGAAAGAATTACTACTTTTTGAGGACATTTCTGTGGACTTATACAATTTTCTCAAGGTTTCTTTTATGACTGTTCCTAAAATATTTGGTATCCCAAAACTACATTTGAATTTATTGGACCCACCATTACGTCCAACAGTGGCAGCAAGTGAGTCAGTTACTGAACCCTTTGCAAAATTTATAGATACCAAATTGAAATGTCTCTTCAAAGATTTGCCACATGTCCTTTGGGATTCATGGGACTTAATTGACAAATTGAGATTACTTACATAGCAAAAATAATAACTTGCTGGTTACTTTAAATGTCAAAAATGTATTCACAGTGATTCCACATGATGTTGGTTTATCATGGTTCAGTGATGTTACTTTGCACTCTCATTTAGTTACTGATAATAATCTCAAGGTTCATCTCTGACTTCATGGAAATAGTATCGGGCAACAATTTCTTACTATATGAAGCAGAATAAATTAAACAGATCCCCGGGATGGCAATGGGAGTGGCATGCACCCCAACCTTTGCAAATGCTGTTTTACTGAAATGAGAAAAAGATGTAGTATTTAAACTAGACCTTTTTCAGTATTGCAAAAGTTATTGTCTCTTCTTGGATGACATATTTTTTGCTTGGTCTGGTACTTTTCATCAATTACAGATGTTCATAACAGAATTGAAAAATTCAATGGATTTTCTTAAAGTTCCATCTCATATTGAGGAGAATAAGATACATTTCCTGGATGTTGAACTTGTAAAGAACAGTGATGGTACATTCAATACATCTTTATACAGTAAATCAACACACTGTAACTCATTCTTGCACTTCAGGAGTTGTCATCCCTTTCATCAAAAGGAAGGTGTTTTAAAAAGCCAGTCTGCAAGAATTTCCAGGTTAACATCAAAAAATTATAAGTGCTTAAGACAGTTTGACATCTTAAGAAAAAATAAGTTATGTTCTTACCATAACATTCCATCTGTGTTGTCAATCTTTATTCATTCTTGAACTGTTGGGTTTGGTTCTGAACCTTCGGAACAGACTCAGCAGTTATATCAAGCTCATTCCAGCCAGAAACTCTCAAGCCAAGGCTACCCATACCGCCTCTCTTCCCTTCCCCTCAGATCGAGTTTTGCCCAAAAAGTAGAAAATCATGAAAGCTTTGTCTGAGCAGCAACCCTACTAGGATCCCAGGACTAGTTCCAAACCTCCAAGAGTCTTTTGGAGGGGTTAGGAGGGTGGGAAGTCAAGAATGAATAAAGATTGACAACACAGATGGAACATTATGGTAAGAATACAACTTCTTTATCTGATGATGTCAATCTTCATTCATTCTTGAACTTTTGGGACAGAGTCGCTAGCTACTTTAGACCTTGGGAGGCCCAAGGGAAGGATATTCCAGAGCACCACAGAGCCAAAAGATGTTCTCCCCCTGGAGACCGTATCCAATTTGTAAAGAGTGATAAAGGTATGGGGGGAAGCCCAAGTTATGGCTGCACATATGTCATCCACAGAAGCTCTGGAATGAAAGGCTACTGATGTGGAGACAGATCTGGTAGAATGTGCCTTAACTTTCGTTTGTAAGTCCAGCTTGTTTTGGCTATAAACAAAGGCAATGCAATCTCTCAACCATTTTGACAGAATAACATTTGAGACTGGTTTTCCCAGTCTAGTACCTGAAAAGAATAGAAACAGTTGGTCTGATTTTCTAAATGATTTAGTTCTAGCCAGATAAAAACATAATTGTCTGTGTATGTCCAACAAATGCAAGCAATATTCTCCCTTATTTGAAAAATCTGGGAAAAAGACTGGTAAATCTATGGTCTGATTAATATTGGAATCTGACACTACTTTAGGTAGAAAGGAGAGATTAGTTCTAAGTGATAATCTGTCCTTGTGAACAATGATATATGGATGTTTTTCAGACAGAGCCTGTATTTCTGAAATTCTCCTAGCTGAAGTGATGGCTACAAGGAATAGTGTCTTCCAAGATAAAAACCTAATATCACAGGAGGCTGCTGGCTCAAAAGGCTGATGGACCAAACATTGCAAGACCAACATTAAATTCCAAGGTGCAATAGGCTCCTTGAAAGGTGGTTTCAAGTGTAAAGCGCCCTTAAGAAAATTTTTGCATCGACGGTAAGATATCAAGGAATGGTCATCAAATCCATTGTGAAAATTTGAAATGGCAGCTGGATGATCTCTAATGGTAGACGTAGAGGCTCCTGAATTAAATAAGGTGGTTAAGTATTTCAAGACTGTATCAATCGTGGCTGATAAAAACGCAAACCTCTTCCATTTGCTAAGATAAAGTTTTCTGGTGGATGGTTTATGAGAAGCCAGAAGTATCTTTTGTACTGGGGAGGACAAATTGTTTCGCCTGGCAATTACTGGAAGTGGAGAAACCAAGCCATCAGCTTGAGATGTTGAAGGTTGGGATGGTCCAAGCCTTGAGGGTGAGATAACAGATATGGAGTTGGATCCAGAATCCATGGGCGGTAAAGTAGATGAGGCCAGAGAATGGGAAACCAGACTCGATGGGGCCAATAAGGTTCAATGAGGATCACTTTGCTTCTCAACTGTTTGGCTTTCCTTAGAAACTGGGGATTAGAGGAACTGGTGGAAAGGCATACAGAAGTCTCAGGGGCCAATCATGAAGACATGCATCTCTCGGTGACTCCCTGCGAGGAGGGACTAGGGCAAAGTAGCTGCTGCATTTGTGGTTTATGGGAGAGGCGAACAGATCACTGCAAGGCTGATCTCATCACTACATTATGATTGAGAGACCATTCGTGAGGCAGGAGAATGCATCTCCTCAGTTGGTCCACAATTATATTGGAGTTCCCTGGAATGTCTGTTGCTATCAGAAAGTGGTTGGAGGTGATTGCCCATTGTCAAACTCTTAGGACTTCCCGACATAGAGGGTAGGATCTGGTTCCCCCTTGTTTTTGATGTACCAGCCAAATGACATGTTGTCTAACTGAATGGCAATTGTCCCTGAGGGGATGGCAATTTGGAATGCTTGCAACACTAACAGCACTGCCCTCAGCTTGAGGATGTTGATATGCAAATTGGCCTCTTGAGGGTACCAAGTGCCTTGGACTGTCTTTCCCTGAAAATTCTCCCCCCTCATCAGGGAAGCATCCGTGGTCACTATGGCCTTGGGCTGACAGGGGGGAAAAAGGATTGCTCCATAGGTTCTCTTCTGACTTCATCCACCAATATAAGTCTTGCTTGCATCAGTTGGTTATGCAGACTGGGTGAGACATTGGGTGAATTAGCAAAGACCACTGTGACACCAGAAGCCACTTAAGCAGCCGCTTGTGATACCTCACCAGAGGAACTACGGTGATTGTTGCTGCCATGGACCCAAGAAGCTGTAAGACTAGATGAGCCAAAATTTTGTCTTCACACAGTATCACTTGAAGTTGTGACCTTAATCTTACCAATCTGTGAAGAGGAAGAGTAGCCATGCAGGACTTTGTGTTTAGTCTTGCTCCAGTGAATTCTACGTCTTGCGTAGGGGATAAGTTTGATTTTTCTCACTTTATTGAGATGCCTAAAAACTCTGCCAGCATTAGCATGGTGTCCAAGATGGAAAGCAGCAGATGCCTGATGGGGACAGTGAGGATCCTGTCATCTAAATATGGAAACACATAAAATCCCTGTATCTTTAAGTGAGCTGCTACCACTGCCATGCATTTGGTGAACACCCTGGGGGCTGTGGTGACAGCAAAGGGCAGTGCTCAAAATTGGTAATGACTGGCTCCTAGCCAGAAGTGGAGGTATCTTCTGGAGCATTTGATCATTTGTATGTGGTAATACACATCCTGCAAATCTGTAGAGCACATCCAATCATCTTTCCCCAGAAAAGGAAGGATAGACTGAACCATGACCATCTGGAATTTTGCCTGTTGAACAAACTTATTTAGTACACTGCGTCTAAGACTGGCCTCCAGTCCCCTGTGTTTTTTGACACTAAAAAGAATCTTGAGTAAAATCTGGATCCTATTTGGTCTGGTTTGACTATCTGGATGACTCTTTTTCGAAACAGCTTTTGGATTTCTAGAGCTGGTATATTCCTCTGACTGGGTGAAACATCGGAGATTCACCTTGGTGGTCTGGGATAAAGGTTGAAAGGGATATGGTAACCTCTGGTAATTATCATCTGCACCCAAGAATCTGATGTTATTGTGTGCCAGGCTGAATGGTGCAGAGCGAATCTTAACCCCAACTGCTTCTAGAGGTAAGCAATCAGGACGCTGCTCAGGAGTGCTGGTAGGGTTGTCCAGAGAAGAAATCCCTGGAACCCTGGTTAAGGGGGCCCCCTCTGCCATGGGAGGGGTGTCTTCTGGAAGAGTTTCCCCCTCTTCCCTGGGAAGAATACTCACCACATCTGTCCCAAAAAGGCCCTTGGGACTTTTTGGCCCACATCTTTCCACTCCTCTGATTCCTGAAGTAAGGTCACTGAGGAGCAGAAAAACGCACACCCACAGCAGAAAGGGTCTTTCCATCCTTCTCACACCTGGTTAATGTGTCTCTGACTTTTGGGCCAAATAGCGATGAAGCATCACTGGGAGCATTGATAAAGGAAGATTTGAAGGGGTCCGCAAAGTCACATAAGTGCATCCAGGCATGACGCCTAATGGCAACGCCTGTACCCTCTGCCCTGGACATTCCTTCGGCTGTATGTACAATAAGTCACATGGACAAATTGGAGATCAACTCTAGGGTCGCAAGCTAGGAGGCAACATTATCATGGACCCCATCAGACACTGCTCCTGATAAGGTCCCCGAAAGCTCAGTTATCAGATCCCTTTGGAGTTGGGTGAAATGTGCAAAAAATTCAAGGACCATATGGCGAAGGTTGATGAAGCAAAGACTCAGTTCCTGAATCTGTCCATTATCTGGAACTCTCACTTTGGAGGAAGGACAGCTGGACTCTCCTTGGCAAGTTCCTTTTCTGTGGCAGCTGCCACCACCATGGCATCTACTGCAAGACCTTTCGATCAGTGAGGCTGACCTTGGGCACAGAAAGAATTTTGTCTGGTCTCTGGAGGATTGACTCTGTAGTATCAGAGGCTTTCCTCGTATGCTGCAGGAAGAGTTTGACCAATTCATCGGCAGGTGGGGTCACCCAAGAAGTAGAAGGCCAGACATGAAAAGCTTGCAAGAAAACAGATTCCTTGGAGGATATGTTTGTGGATTTCCAATCACCCCTCTGTTTTAAACTTTACAGGATGTCTCAGAAGGAAACATCTTAAGGGGGTGAGAAAGGGGACCCTTCTTCTTCATTGAAATTTGTATCCTCAGTGACCGAGTCTTCTGGAGAATCCAGGTGCTTCCTCTTGCACAATCTCTTAAGGGGTTGCTCCTCAGAGGGGAGATCTGAGGAGGACTCTGAAGGAGGGGACCCTGCAACAGGGTATCTTGCTGCTCTTGTGCCCACTGCCCCGATGTAGCAGATTGTGACAGCTGCGAGCCAGAGGATTTGTAGATGTGACACTTCAACGGGAATGGTGCCAACTGTGAGCCTGCTAAGGTTAGAGCTCTCTCTCTATAATCTGGAAGACAGGCTCACCTGAAGAGGGATGGGAGCCTGGAACTGAGAAATGGCAACCTCGGAACCGGGGTCACACCCTGCTCCAACGAGTACCCCCTCCAGAGCAGGAATCATGAGAGGACTTGTAACTATCAAGGCACCAGGAACTGCAGATGGTGCCATGGAAAAAAATTGTAGTCAGTCTAGGGATCCTGAAGCTGGCAGCTAAATCATGGTCCCATGAGTGGGTCAGCGCCGATGGAGCTGCAGACCACAGAGTCATTTCAAGAACCAAGGTGAGATCCACCATCGGCACGAAGTAGCTGGCACCGGGAAAGTAGTAGTAGTAGGCACCAAGACCTGTGGAGAGGCTGAAGGAGGAAGATAAGTGGGTGTCCTGGGAGAATAAACCTCAGCTCTGAATGGGAGAGAGGTCCTGGGGAGCAGCAAAGCCTCTGGCTGCCAAGAGCTGATCCAGCAATCTGACTACATCTAGCTCTGAAAGACTCTTGATGGAATGGACAGACATCCCTGAGGGCAATTCTGGAATGTCAAGGAATGGACTCAACTGTTGCCCCAAGAAGAGATCTGTACATGGGAAGTATTTAGTCCCGGGTATACTCTCGACCTTCAGCACCATGGTCTGTTGACCAATAACTTGCTTTGCAGGGGAGGAAGTGACCAGAATGCTTGGGGATACTATTGCTGGTGCTGAGCAGGTCATCGGTACTGATGGTATGGTCGGCACCATAGAGAATTTGGTAGGTTCAATAGCAGTCGGCACAATGGGAGATGAGACAGCATCAGTGCCATAGTAGGAGTCAGTGCAGATTTTGACATTTTTGACCTTGGTTCCAAGGATTTAAGGAAAACCTGGGCCTTAGAAGATCTATCTTCATGTACTTAAGGAGATGCAGGCAGAAAGTGGCTCCTTTTTTTGGAATCTTTTCTGGGAGACTTAGCCATCTACCTCTCAGACAAAGCCTCACCAAAAGTGCATTTTAATAGCCTCTTGAGGATGTTTGTTACACCACTCTGCAAGTAACAGTAAACATATGAAATATGCCCATCGAAGTTGAGCATCTTTCTGCCACATTTGTCATATTGCTTGAAACCTGTGGTTCCCTTTTGTTTTTCCACCATCTTACAAAAATCCTAGGCAGACACACACACAGACACACACTACATAAAAAAATAGAAAGGACAGAAAATATATATATATATATATATATATATATATATATTTTTTTTTTTTTTTGTAAAGGTACCAACAATGGTACCAAAAGGATTGCCCACAAGAGGGTAATAGAAAGAAAGAGGGGAAAATAGGATACCAGTGATGGTATCTAAGGAATACCAGAGGTAGGGGGAAGGAAAGGGCCTATACTAATGATGGTAAGAGAAATTTACCGACAAGGTAAGAAAGGAATTACAACAAACACTCACAGCAATTAAACATGTAACTAATGATAACAACCAGGAAAATAACTTTAGAGAGAAATAAAGCTATACCAATGTGTATATACATATATGGGTCTACTTCAGAATGTTGACCGTTCAGAATGCCGACTTTCATATGGCCGACAACATATGATAGACATTCCAAAAGGCCAATATCCTGAAATAGCCCCCTGCACCCCCACACCCCCTGCTGCTTAAATATTCTCACTCCAAGATCACACTACAGTGCAGGAAAGGGGAATCTCCTAGTCCCGCACTGTAGCGGGATCTCCGCTATCATTTGTTGGCCTTTCAAATGTTCACTCATATGGTGTCGGCCATATGAGTTTCGAACATTTGAAAGTTCGAACAAATGAAGGGCTCCTATATATATATATATATATATATATATATATATATATATATATATATATATAATTTAGCACTTAGTTGAGAGCATGGCTGAAGTATCCGATTTTCTATGCGGCAAATGAGATCTGAGTGGAAGAAAAGAGAGGCAGTATGGGTAGCCTTGGCTTGAGAGTTTGTGGCTGGTGAGAGCTTGATATAATGGCCAAGTCAGTTCCATGGGTTCAGAATCGAACCCAACAGTTCAAGAATGAATGAAGATTGACAACATCAGATCATGGTTTTGGATCATGGATACCCTACAGAGCTTGTAGAGAATATTAAGGAAGAAATCGAGGCAGACAGATCAAATAAGTATGCTCCCATTATATATATAATGGTTTATGTACAACAGAAACCACTAGTAGTGAATGAAAGAATAAAAGCAATCAGAACTTTATTATACATTACTCTTTGGATGCACAAAACATTAGGAACATTATTGTAAAAAACTGGCCACTAGTCCAGAATGAAACTGACTTTAAAGGACACTTTGATTGTATTTCTCCCTGCACATACAAGAATCATCCAAATTTTAAGAGAATTTTAGAGCAACCAGATAAAAGATCACTAACTGGAAGTTTTGAGACATTTAAATGTGGACGCTGTAAACAATGTATGTATATAGAAAACAACTACAGAGGGACACTGTGGGATAATGTTAGAAGATGGTTTACTAATAGCAGATATTTTTGTTACACATCTAAAGTTGTTTATCTTTCCCAATGTTAGTCATGTACAGCCTTTTACATAGGCAAGTCCAACAATTCACTTAAACAAATTTACCAACATTTGTATAGTATCAAAAAGAGAGATAACAAAAGTGCCCTAGCAAGACATACGATGAGATGTGAACATTTTTCGTTGTTTAGATTTTTTATTCTTGAGAGAATCACAGATGAAAATAATAAAGGTGACTGGCAGAACTTGTTACTGCACAAAGAACTATTTGTATCTATTACTAGTGAACTGAAATACAAAGCTTGCAAAAAACACCTGGAATCCTTTGTCGCCTTCAGGTGGAGAAGCTACACATGCATGTGTGGTAAACACACCGGGGGGCAGGGACCAACCAAGGGCAGGGCCCCTGACTGAAAATGACTGGTCCAGCCAGAGGCGGAGGAGTCTTCTGGCCGAGTGTTCATTTTATGTGATGCGATAGCACGCGCCTCGAGGTCTAGAGGCACAGTTTCAGCTTCCTTTTGCCCAAAAGGGAATGGATTGCAACCATGACCCTCAATCTTGTTCTTTGTTTTTGTTGTTCACAGACAGAAAAATCAGTCCAAATCGTCTCTCCCCCCCTTTTTTTTTTGACTAAAAAGAACCTTGAGTAGGTTCGATCCTGTGTTGGTCTGCTGGCACTGGCTGAATGGCTTTTTTGTTTCTTTTTGAAATTTTTCCAGCGCCTTATCCCTTTGAGCCTTTGAGCAGGTGGAAAGGCGGGATTTTGACTGATTTGGAAAACGAAGAAAAAGACTGTAATTAGGAATCTGGAGCCAGGGGATAGCCAGGCTACAGGAGTTTTGTCTTGCTTCCCGGATTTTGGTTTCCGAAGATGGGCCGTCTCACCTCAGGGGGGCCGAAGCAACTGTCGGTGGAAGGGCTTGTTGTGCTTGGTCTCGAAGGGGTTCTGCAGCCTCTGGCCCTGACCCTTATTATTCTGCTCTCTTTTTGGCCTGAAAGCCCCTGCCTCTGGTGGTAGATCCCTTGAGAAAAAGCTGGAACCACGTCTTCCAACCCTTCGAACCACATTTTCCCACCCTTCTGGAGTCAACGGACTCCAGCGGGGGAAGGCCTTTGAAGAGTCTCTGCTTACACCTAGCGGCAGATCAGTCTCTTTGGGAGAAAGGGACACCACAGATGGGTTTCTTTCCTTGAGGAAAGGCGTCTTGAGAAAGATCAAAGGCAGTTTCCATCCGGCTCCAAAAAGATGGAAAGATGTCTGGTAAACGTCTCGCGAATCCATCCATAGCCTACATCCTCGCGCTCATTTCAAGGCATCGAGGATGTCATAAGATGGAGCTAAGTGTCCATCGGGCCGTGGAAGAGTGAGTGTAGGATCCTTTGTTCTTCACTTCTTGGAGGGCTTCTCTGGTGTTCCCGAACCTTTTGAAAAAGAGCTGCTTCCTTTCAGAAAGTCATTTAGTACATCTCTGGACGCACAGAATCAGCTTCTCTGGAATATCCATGGCCATAAGGTCGCCTTGTTGGTAGGATGGACGAACAGGGGAGGATGACCCCTTCTTGTGGCATGGACCTCCACACCAGCATCCATCCACTCCTTCTGATACAGGATCAGCTAGATTTGGAGCTGTGATGCTTCCTTGATCCTGGTGGGGTCCGCTGATGGAGGGGCCGTGACAGAGGAGAGCCAGGGGTTCTTCTCGGGGGGTCCTGAGGAGGACCTTTAGTTTATGTTTTTATATTCCAAAGTTTGTTTTTTAGTTCTTTTATACTTGATTTATTAATAGTTTCCAGTGCCAAATCTTTTTAAAGTAGTAAAGTAAGATGACTGTATATGTTACTGTTGACAGTTCTTCGGATATTGCAAACTGATTAAGTTTAAGTGAGCTAAATATTAACATTACATATTTTAAGTTTTGATAAAATATTTTAAAGTGTATTTTTTAGTTATTTTTATGTTCTACATGTTAAAGTGTTTTTAGGGCTGCAATGTTTTATATCACTACCTCTGGTATTAAACAGCACAGGACACTTTAAGGAATTTTGGCAGTGTTTCTAATACATTGTTACATACTTCCTGTTTGATACAAAAGGATGGTGTTTTAGAGAGTTTCATCAATGCTTTACGGCCTTTTCAGGACTTTTTTATTTTTTCTGAAGATGTCTACAAATAGATGAAAGCGCCTAATTTTTAAATGTTTTTTTCAATAAAAGTCATATCTGGAATCATTTTGGCTGTCCTGATCATTCTGGTTACTGTTATTTAAACACCTGATTTCCTCAGAGACTGTTTCTCCAATCAGCAAATCAATCTACTCTTTCCTGGCACTGGCTCTCATCTCTTCTCCTTTGTTTCCTGCCTCATGGTACTAGCCTTCTTATCTGTAATATTTGTTTTTCCAATTTCACCAAATTTCACTCTTCCATGCTATCTGTGCTTGTTATTTTCTTCCCTGCAGTATATGTAACATCTTCCCCACCTCACCTGAACACTTCTTCCAAGACCTCTCAACTGTTTTGTGTCATTTACCCTCTTGCCTCTCCCATCTGCATGCCTGTCACTTCCTTCCATTTCTGCTCACTTCAAGATGCTGGCTCCCACTTGGCTTCTTTTGGCTCTTTTGCCCCATTATTATTTGTCACTATTCTTTCCATATCTCCTTTCACACCAACCTATGTTCATGTTCTCTTATCCCCTGTCTTTCTACCTCTAACTCTTCCAACCCCACCCTTTGGGAAGGTCACCCATTGTTTACTTCTCTCCCATCCCACTGTGGCTTTTCATTAACACCTCTAGCTCTTATAATCTATCATGAAGCTACTCATTTCTCTTACAGACCCCATTGCCTAGAGATCTCAAAGCTCAGAGTCAAACACTTCTTCCACATCCTCAACACCTCACAAATCTGAAATCCAATCCTCCTGTCCAGTCTGTGCTACTTCTTTCACGTCCCATCCTTGGATCCCTAACTTGAGATGAAGCCAGGTAAAGTGTAGCCTGAACAACCGCTCATTTCATGCCAACCCCTTCAAGTAGACCAAAGGACAAAAAAATGTACTCCAGAGCTGAGGACCAAAAAAAAAAATTCTGTCTGAGCAATAAGGTATTATGTTTATATATAATATTGCTTTCACTGTTTGAAAGTGTAGCAAACAGCCTGACTACAGTCTCCAATACAAACACACACACACAAAAAAAAAAAAAAAAAAAAAAAACAAAGCAAGTAGATCATATAAGCTGCCATGATTCCAAATGCAACTGCTCAAATCAACATATCTGCATGTGTGCACAACTAGGAAAACATCCAACGAAAAGCACTTGCACCACAGGCTTGAAAGCAACAATCTGCACCACTTTTGCAGTGCCAGTCACACCACCTAATATCTTGCCTGTTGCAGTCTGGGAAAATATTCTCTTTGCCAAACCCTTGCCAAGGCTTTGTTTTTTTTCCCCCTTTATTTGTGCACATATATCCCCTTTTTGCATCAAGCTTGACCTTTTCTCCCCTTTTCTTGTACAAAGCTGAGAACATTGATTAATGTTTTATATACTGCCATGTGCACCTTCTAGGTAAGTAGATATGAAATGATGAGTACCTGAAGTTTAAGCAGTCTAAGTGGAGGGCCTTCCCATAGTCTTCTAAAGTCTAATGTGCAAATCAAAAAACGCCAGGTTTAGGGGTAGGGAAAATCAAACAGTCACGAAACAGTCTTACCTGGCAGCTCTTCCTCATCTTAAATAAAACTACTATTTCTCAGCTTCTCCTGCAATTTAGATACAATTAATCCCTTTGGATTTAAATAATGCAGCAAGAATGCTTGCTTCCTGGCTGTAGCTTAAAACTCTTAAAATGCTGAGGAAAGCAAAATTAAAGCCAAACAACACTACAGTAAAACATGAGTAAATGAAAGGAAAACAATGAAAGTATGCAAGTTAAAAATAAAAATTAGCTGCTTAGCTAGTAGAACCATAGCCAGATCATCCATGTGAGAGCCCTGAAATGGTGTCACCTCAACCCAAAGTTGAGGAGTAAAAAAAAATGTATTGTCGAACTTGAAGACATAAACCAGAAACTGTAGCAAGCTGCTTACTATTAATGTAATAAGCAGTTTGCTGCAGTCAAATCACCACACACTGAGCACATCAGTATTTCAGCCATGATTTCAAATGCAGTATTGGTATTTCTTAATTTATAAATCTAGTGCTGTAATTAATCATTGGCATCTGCTGGTGATGCCTCCTCACAACATGTGCCTAGTGGAGCTGTTGCCTTCCCCCACTCGAGTTTTGCCCCTGCAGAGCAGTCTTATTAGGCAACTGTCGTTTTATAGCACCTTTATTGAATTATCACTTGAGGTATAAGCAATCATACATTTATATAACATAAAACAAGCCATACTAACATATTCCTAGTTACAAACATTATTAATCACATTTTTTGTATAACTATAATCAATCCAACTTTTCATAAATTACTAAATTCCTGCCTTCCCTTAAATCTCACTCCTCCTCCTCCAAAACATTATTCTGCATGCATTGTTCCTACAATTTCCATTTTTCTGTGTAATTTGTTCCTATTCCTTTTATTATTTTATAAATATACCATTTCCGGTTATTTTATCTTTATTACAATATTCAATACTTCAAATACAGTTAGTTTAGACTTTGATTGCCATTTTCTAGTAGTTGCTTTTTTTTGGCAGCCACTAGAATTAAACTTAGCAATACCTCACTATGTCTAGGCAATTCAGATCACGTATCCCAACTAAAAAAATAATAATAATAATAATAATAACAATAATTTCCTTAGTTACACCCATTTGCTCACTCAATAGTTCTGACAGATTACTCTGTAGGGAATTTTTGAAGTCTGCCAACTCATTACTGAAAAATTATATAGAGCTTACTCTGCTTACTGCTGCTTGCTTGCTTGCTGTGGGATTTGAAGTCTTCTTAAGACACACAGTCTTGCTGTGCTGTTTACTGCTGAATCAGAGACACATAGCTCTGCATGACTCCATCTGTAGTCTGTTTAAACCACCAAGCCTTTCAAATTGCACACTGATAAAGAAATATATTTTTCAGCTATAAGCACAGTTACAGATAACTTATTTTATAACAAACCACATGTAGTCTGTCAGATTTGTAGCATATATTTACAAAGTTTTCCTTCATTACAGATATGAATGATGACTTCTACAAAATACCTCTCTCTGTCCTTCTCTCACATAACTGAATTACTACAATAGCTATATACAGAGCTAGTCATGCACACATTTCCTCTTGGTATGTTTTTCTGGCCTTATGTGGGAAGTCACATAATGTCTGTTTTTAGACTTTTCTATTGTCCTTTTGTGATTTAAGCACCTTTGCTGATGTGAGGATGCCATTCTGAAAGGAAACATCTGTATAAGCTGTTCCTACTGGAAAAACATCACGTATTGCTGAATTTATAAAAAAGGATGTCTGTTAATAGATATTTGTTCTACAAACATGAGAAAATCATGTAATGCTTGTTTTCCAGTATTGCTTTGATAGGCATTTTCTGATGCTGTGAAGAGAAGCCTGTCTGTTATACATATAGTATGAATGCACATTGTAAACTCTATACATATATTCAAGCAACCTTTTTCTTTCAGCATATTTACAACAGAATTAATTTCAGCCTTATATTCATAATATCTAACAATTCCCTCTGTTTTTAAACATACTCAAAACATTCTATATAAAAAACACATTAAGAAACAAAACCTTTAGTCTTTTTTGATACAAGTCAAAATGCAAGTTTACATAGTTAATACAATGAAAACATGTATTACTACCAAACCTGAATGTATTTAACAACTTTTTCTTTTGCAGACCATTCTGTGAAAATATTTTATCAGTTATGAGCTGTGTCTGTTTTAATTTTACTTGATTAATTTATTCTTTTGCAATCACAGAATTTAATTTATGACTTAGAATTGTTTCATTAACTCTTTGCAACTGTTGAATTAACTATAAGAGATAATAACTATGTGCTACTGCAAGCATTTATACACTGCTGAAAATATACAGTTTTAATGTCATTTTAACCATAACATTGTGGTCATGTCTTTGAACTGCCCATTAACATCTTGGTAAAGTACTGAACTGAGCCTAGATAATAAATATTTGAAAGCAATTATTTTACTGGGGTAAAACCAGTGATATTACAACTTGACAAATTACTTTTGAACTTATTACAATGTATCCTGATCAGTATGGATTTACACAGACTGTTTGCTATTTATGCATTTCAATCTAGTATGTATCCTGGGCCCATTGTTTTCTTTAAATATGTTTTTTTCACACATATTCATTACTAGACATTAATTTCATTTGTACTGAATTTTTCTGCATTTGTACATACAAAGACTATCATTTGTACTGAAATTTTCTACACTTGTACATACAAAGACTGTAAAGTACATTTAGTCTAATCTTACAAATTTAATAACATTAATATTGAGCAAAATCTTGGAAAATTTTTATGTCTCTTTAGAAATATCTAGTGGAATTATACCATATCCATATGTCCTGTTATTTTAAACTACATACTCAGCAATTAAAAATATTCATGCTTTTTTATACCAACATTGTTTTGCCAAAAACATATTAAAAATAGTGACCATTCTTGCTATTAGAAACATTTCTGCATTTTGCATATCTTTATTCTCTCTTGTATAGCTTTAATAAAGCAATTTTAAATAATTTCTTGTTTTTTAAACCATCTCTTGTATAGCTTTACAATTTAACAGGTTGTGAATACAATTTAATTCTAAACAATACAATAATAACCATTATGATAGCTATTAACAACTTGTAAAATATCGTATCCTGTCAGGTTTAATCCAGTTTACCAGTATTTCTAATACACTAATACCTGTTTTTCCCCCCATAAAAGAGTATTGTCAAAAAGGAATGAGATATTTCTTCCTGCAGCTTTATTTTAGACCCTTGTTGTTTATTTTTTCTGTAGCTTTATTTCAGACCCTTGTTGTTTATTTTTTCTGTAGCTTTATTTCAGACCCTTGTGCAGTATTGCTTATACAGTCAGTGTAAAACTGAGAAAGTGTCCCTCCCCCTGTAGTACTTCAGCACTGTTTACCTGCCCTATGCTGTGAGAATAGAATGTATGTCAGCCCAACACTTTGGTTATACATTTATTTTATTAGGTTACTAAATAAAGCTTTCACTGTATATTACCTCTAGTAGGTATTTACACCCTCCTGCACAATTGATTTGAACTGTATATATACTATAGCCCATTTACTGACTGTACTTGATACAACTGAAGTTTTTTTGTCCTTTTAACATTTACTTGCAAACAGATTATAAGTGGCATCTATGCACAATTGTGACATTTTATTACAATTACCAAATAGTGTTGCCTGTAAACATTTTAACAATTATGTTTTAATAACAATGATGCTTTAGAAAAACTCAAGCTACTTGTCTGGCAATCAGTCTTGTTGTTTATCTGATCTTTCCAACATTTCCTGTAACTATTCATTCAGTCTAGGAAGGTCTGAGCTCACATTTTATACTCTATAAACTATAATTAATTATTTTGGCATTTTTCCTTTAATGTGATTGTGAGTTGCATAACTATGCATTTATACAACATAAATAGACATTATTTTACAATTACCTTACATGGATTTCAGTATTTTTTATTTATTTATCTATTTAACTGTCCTGCCATTAATTTTACAAAAACTGTTTGACTAATACCATCTGTGATTTTATTTATTTTTAAAATTCTGAACTTTAACTGTTTGGTGTTACTATACAATTATAACATATGTTTATTTATATTTGCTGTTGTCTACCTTTTGCTTTTGTGCATTGTAAACAAATGTACTCTAGATGAAAAGAACACACATGCATGTCTGTCTTGTATATGTATAGCTTTATACAAGCATGTCATGTCCCTACCATCCTTGCATGCATGCTTAACCATTTTCAAAACATAAACATATTATAAAATATATTCCTTTTGCACAGATTAACTGTGCATGCAGGAAATTCCCAGTCTTTGTCAGTTGAGCTAATTTATTTCCTTTATCCTGCAACTGCTGTTGAATTTCCTGTGATGTTGCATGGTCTTTCTGACATTCTTTAGTAAGCTGTTCTGCTGAATTTGAAACTCCTATGCACTTTTGAAAAAAATGTGTGTATAACTTGTCTAAGCTTCCTGAACTCATTGTGTCTGTCTTTTAGAAGTTTATTACATTTCTTTGTAACAAAATGTACTAGAGTTTCTATCAGTAACTGATTTGACTGTTGTTGCAACTCTGAAATAAACCTTTTACATCTGGTGACAGAACATAACTGTCTAACATTTGAATATAATGTCAACATATTAACTTTTCTTGGTCCTTTACCTTTACAATTTTTGTCTGTACAGTCTAACCTTTGGATAATGTCATACACTGTATTTTTATGACATTGTACACACAAACATTTTTATACCACACATGATTTTATTTCAGATACCAGTCAAATTGCAATCCATTTGCATAATGCCTTACTATTAACTTGCCCTAATAAGGTTTTACATTTGCTAATATGCTGTATATACATTTATTCTGTTATTATTATTACCTCTATGGCATTCATACTGTATGTAACACAGAATAATTTTCTTACCAGTTAACAGACAGGCAGATGGCCAAGCTGCTTTACTGTAGATGGTTGAAAAGTTTCTGTAGTCACTTGTGAAGTTGGTACAGCAAAACTGGCAGATTCAGTCTTACAACTTCGTCTTGTACCTTTTCTGGAGAATTTATGGAACTGCTCCACCTTCCTGCAATGCAGTCTCACCGGATTTAGACGTCTATTAAACTGTATTACTACAAACTGTTGAAAACTGTAGAAATCTGAAGTACTTCACACAAACGTTACTGTGCTTTTACAGGAGTGACATTACCCATTCACTCCCCCTGTTTTTGGATACAGGCTAGGAACGTTGTCAAAGGATCACCATTGAAAAATTTTATGGAGCTGCTTACTCTGCTTACTGCTGCTTGCTTGCTTGCTGTGGGATTTGAAGTCTTCTTAAGACACACAGTCTTGCTGTGCTGTTTACTGCTGAATCAGAGACACATAGCTCTGCATGACTCCATCTGTAGTCTGTTTAAAGCACCAAGCCTTTCAAATTGCACACTGATAAAGAAATATATTTTTCAGCTATAAGCACAGTTACAGATAACTTATTTTATAACAAACCACACGTAGTCTGTCAGATTTGTAGCATATATTTACAAAGTTTTCCTTCATTACAGATATGAATGATGACTTCTACAAAATACCTCTCTCTGTCCTTCTCTCACATGACTGAATTACTACAATAGCTATATACAGAGCTAGTCACGCACACATTTCCTCTTGGTATGTTTTTCTGGCCCTATGTGGGAAGTCACATAATGTCTGTTTTTAGACTTTTCTATTGTCCTTTTGTGATTTAAGCACCTTTGCTGATGTGAGGATGCCATTCTGAAAGGAAACATCTGTATAAGCTGTTCCTACTGGAAAAACATCACGTATTGCTGAATTTATAAAAAAGGATGTCTGTTAATAGATATTTGTTCTACAAACATGAGAAAATCATGTAATGCTTGTTTTCCAGTATTGCTTTGTTAGGCATTTTCTGATGCTGTGAAGAGAAGCCTGTCTGTTATACATATAGTATGAATGCACATTGTAAACTCTATACATATATTCAAGCAAACTTTTTCTTTCAGCATATTTACAACAGAATTAATTTCAGCCTTATATTCATAATATCCAACAATTACACTCTCAAAACATATATTCCCAGTTACCTCTTTCTTCCTCATCACACACCAGAATTATCCATCTAACTGAGGAAAAATTCTGTCAAATCTGCTTGGGGTATAAAAATACCTATACAAACATTTCCGTGCAAAAATATTAAACCTTCTTGACTTTGTTGCATACTTGACAACCATGCATATGTCCTCTCATTGCTTCCCTGTGAATTGCTTATCCAAACTCTCTTTGCAATCTTTTCTAACCTTCTCTGATTGATTCCTACATTTATTGTGCAATATTTTAAATTCTCTACTAATTAACCATTTTTAATAGCAACTTCTGTTCTACTTTCAACTAAAAAAGTACGGAGCAAACTACATAGACAGAAATGGAAATTGAGGGAACAATACATGCAGAATAATATACAGTAGGAGGAGGAGTAAGGTGTAAGGGAAGGCAGGAATTCAGCAATTAATGTAATAATGGACTACTGATAATTACAAAATAAGAAACTATATGTGATACATAATATTTGGAAATGTAAAAGACTGTTAATATGGTTTGTTATCTTTTCTGTTCATTTATTTTATATTTATTTATTTGACATTTGTTGCCTGGGAAAGTCCGAATGAGTTAGAGCCCTTTTTCAGTGGAGGCCTGGGGAGAAAAGCTCCAAAGAGATACACAAAAAAGGTTACAAAAATAGCATTAATGAGAACAATACAGAAAGTGTAGAGTGTAGTACTCAAGTTGGTTACACAAAGGTACTCTTTGAGAAATATTGAGTGAACAAATGGATGAAACTAAGGATACTTTTTTGAGCTGGGTCACAGGGTCTGAATTGCCTAGACATAGTAAGGCCTTATTAAGCTGATTTCTGTTGAATGCCAACATTTAAATGCACACATAAAGAAGTGTCATAGGTAGCAATCTTTTTGAGAACAATACATATAATAAAGTGAAGTAAACAAGTTGGTAAGATAAATTTCCCACAGTCAGAGTGGGCTAAATAGTCAGTATGCAGATCTGTTGAAGAAGCTGTGAGAGTAGTTATAAACATGGTAAGTTAGCAACTGGGAAAATGGGAGAAAGCCAGTAGTAAAGTGGTTATAGGTAGCAGTATGAGAGGTCAGAAAGAGTAGGAGTGAGTGAGGTTGTGTAGAGAGGAAAGTTTAAACCATTTTTTTACAGTGACAAGTCTAGATATTTAGTAGGTATTCTTTCAGCATTTTTTGTTAATGTATATTTGCCTGTGTTTTACATGATAATTAAATACAGGTGTTAAAAATATTTCCTCCTGTTCAGCATCCTTCTCCATATTTCCAAACAATTTTACATTGCTCTCCACTATGCTATAAACACTTGAAAAGAGAGGTTTTTTAATTGATTAACATCACTTATATACAATACTGATTATATATGTATTTACATTATTTACAATTATTTACACTTTATACACTGCAACATAAATTTATATTAATAAACATTCCCCCCACCCTTTTTCCATAACCAAAAATGCATTTTCTTTAAGATTTCTGCTAATATCCATTTTTCATTAAATTTAATTTAATTTAGTCTTTCAGTCCATAATGTCCACGAAACAAAAAACTATTATTATGTGATTATCTTCATCTCTTCCTGTTTTTTAGCACCATAATAGCCATATTCAATTATATCCATACTAATTTGATTAATCTTTTGTAAAACCTTTCAATATTTTACTTTTGCATATCTCTTCTCATAATGTATTAACTCTTAAACATTTCAAAAACATATGTTCAGTAGTTTCAAATTCTCCACAATAGTTACATATGTGATGATGTGAAGTATTGCCAGCTATGTCAGCAGAAGTAGGGCAGTGGATGTATAACACATGCCAACACAGCTAGCTGGAATTTTGTAAAGAATTATATGTCATTTGTATATCAAACTGATTTGTACAGATGCTTGTAATGAAAAATGTATTTGTAAAGCTGCCTGTATTAAAAATGTACCAATAGTGGGTCCTGACTGAATTGTAACTGATTAAATGTATATGCTTTAACAGAGGCTACTGGAAGAGAATAGGTTAATCTCAGTCCAGCTAACTCTGAAAAATAGTAAGAAATTACTATTGGGTAGCTTCACTTAATTAGATCACATCATACTTTAACCTTCTATGAAAGCTTGCAACAACTCCTTCCTATACTCTTACTCAATCAATGTGTGTTTACTGTACTAGCCACTGATGAAAATAACCAAATAACTAAACAAAATATCCTTTCAGCTGTATTGTTTATTGAAACACACTATGCTCCTTATATTATATTTACTTTTTGCTCCTTTCATGGCCTTGAAACTGTACCTTATTAACTTTTTGACTATGTACTGCATTTTATTTAATTTCTCTATTGTATTTACTCTATTTACTGTACTAATCTTTGTGGAGCTTTTCTCCCTGGGCCTCCTCTGAAAATGGGATCCATGCCAAGTCAGACTTTCCCAATAAACAAATGTAAAATAAATAAATTAATGAAATTAGTTAATTTAGGCCATAAAGCTTGTTTGCATCTTATAGTTCTGACTGCAGCCAGAGACAAAATGTCTGTGCCAGAGAATGGTTTATAAGTTCCCGTAGGAAGAGTGGAAGTGTTTTATTGTTTTATAATTTCCAGAAGCTGCAACAGATCTTAGCAAAGCTCTATGTCTGTGTATTATTGACACATATGTGTGAGATTCTGGGTCAGTTGCTAGGAAAGGGAGTAGCATGGGAACCAGAAGTCAGATGACCAGATGTATGTGATGTCATTCTGTAATCTATCACTGAAATTTTTTTTTTAATACTAGATGAGATTGAAGTCTCAGATAACTCTGTTTTTGGAACAAGACATAGAAGGATCTCTCATCCACTTCATCTTGCCTTGTTCTAGTAAGTGACCAGGAAATAGTAATTCCTTAGATCAGTCAGGAAAATATAGTGAGGTTAGTTAGGTACTGTTTTTTGCATCTTTGTGAATCTATTCATCTGTGTTATTTTAATATTTCCCATGATTGAAACTCTGGTGTTTATTGTAAATAGATATTTAGTAGTTTCATGCTCTTGTTAATCCCACCTGGCATTAACTGCATAGAGCAATTTCTACCTTCTCCACTGAAGCTGGCTATCTTAACTAAGTAAAACCTCTGGGAAGCAAGAACATGACTTCCTCCAGCTTTGCTATTGCAATAGTTTACACAGGTTTCTTTCCTGCATGACCCCCCACCCCCACCTGGGATTAACTGCATAAAGCAATTTCCCTTGCAAGACATATACTGACTTATCCTAACCATAGATTTCGATTCAAAGTAATTGACCAAGTTAGGCAGGATGTGTGGGGGGGTCCCTTTGGTCTGTTGTTAGAGAAAATGGAGCTATTGTGGCAAATTAAACTCAATGCATATGTGAACCCAGGTTTAAATGAAAAGTGTTCTTTAATGTGTTTATTAAAGCTTAAAAGTCTGGACAGATGATTTATTGTTGGGGATTTCATCACTTAATAATTTTAGAAAATCATCGACTGTTGCACTCAAATGGATTGGAGAGCTCATGCTCTATTGTTTATGTGATTCATTTATTTATTCATATAGTTTTAGACTTTATTAAACACATAGAGTTAAATGAATGTATGTAGCATGTATAGATTTGATGAGGGTATATATTCAGCTATCGAATGTAGGTTAGATGTCTTTCAGGGTTTGTATTTAATATACATTTTTTAATACATTTTTTAATATATTTTTAATATATTTTTAATATATTTCCAATATGTTGTTAATTAATATATATACATTTGAATAATACAATAGTACAAGTTCATTATGTTGCATGTACTTTGAACTGTACTTTTTGTTGTTTTTTATGTTAGCTTTGATTGATTGAAGCACGGTTGTGGCTATTTACAGATGTGTAACAAAGTAAGGTAATTTTTATTCATTTTAGTATAATATGGTTTAAAGTTTTTTAAGCGTTTATAGCTTTAAGAATGACCAGCATCATTAAAGTATTTGGCGGGGAATTTATTTATAGATGTTTAAATTCTAACTGATACTGCTTTGCTTTTTTTCTGATGAAGTCTAGCCATTTGGGTTAGACAAAAAACGTGTTTACTGAGCGTTTAAAATAAATATTGCGTACTCCAAGAGTTACGGCTTTTAGTGGCTTTTTGTAATAGTTTGTTTTCTATTGTAATAGCTTGCATGGGTTTCTTTCCTGTGTGACCCCCCCCACCCCACCCCCACCCCCACCTGAGATTAACTGCATAAAGCAATTTCTACCTTCTCCACTGAAGCTGGCTATCTTAACTAAGTAAAACTTCTGGGAAGGCAAGAACCTGACTCCCTCCAGCTTTTCTCTTCTAATAGGTGAATTACAATTTAGCTTTTGTAAACTGTTGAGGCTTAAAGGTGTATGCACAACAACAGTGAAGGGATCCAGCCAATTACCACTAGATTGGGCTATAATACCTTGAATCAGCCTTATACTCACACAGTGTTCCAGTCCCGAGCATTTACTTTTTAATTTGGTAAGGTTTTGCTTCTAGGCTGTCCCCACAGTAATTTGGCTCCCTACATATTGACTAAATTTGCTAGTTTACACCAATGATCCTATTAAAAATAGCCTGAAAACTGGTAAAAAAAAAATAAAACAAATGAAAGTACAGCCCAAAACATTGCTTACATACAATCATACAAACCAAAAGCCCAAGGTAACTTATTCCTAACCTTACACTGACTGTTTTTCAGCCTCGGAGGCTCTAAATAAAAATCTGCAAAAGCAACAGAGACCTCCAAAGCAGACATCCAAGCAACCTCCACACCCCCCCAACACAAACCATGAAAATCATGCTTCACAAAACCAGTGTGCCACACAATCACAGCCCTTAAGGCAAAATAACATGCCCAACACACTAGTAATAGGTGACTCTATAGTCAGGCATACTGACATCCCACTCACTAGGCTGAACAAGGAGAAGGTTACTGTTAGCTGCCTTTGGGTGCCAGGATCCGCCACATAACACAAGCACTCAGGTCACTCCAGAACAAGTACAAATATGGCTTTGTCATTATCCATGTTGGTGTGAATGACCCGAGCCATACCTCCCTGGACTACATGAAGGGAGACATGGAAGAGCTCTCAGATCACATAGCCCAGGCTGGTATGACCCTGACCCTGAGCAGCATCCTGCCCTCGCCAAGAATGATACCACAGTGTAAAGAAAGAAACATCAATTTCAACAATTGGCTAAGTTTCTGGTGTCATTCAAAGGGGATCCAGTGTCTGTCCACCTGGGATGACATGCTCAACAAGCCATGCTGCTTTGCTAGAGATGGCTTGCACCTGTCATCCTTAGGCGTTCAAATACTGGCCAAGGCTCTTGCCAACCCCATAGTGCCTTTTTTAGGCAAGGCTCAAAAGACAAACCCACCACTGTAAATAGCACAAGTAACAAAAAACTGAGGGTAATGCTACTCAATGCCAGAAGTCTAAACCTCAAAATGCACACACTCGAGGCACTCCTCAGTATGGAGAAAATCGATATATGTGCAGTAACACAAATCTGGTTTAAGACTCCAGAGAGCACCCCAGCACTACCAGGCTACAACTCATACCATACATTTCGGCCACAGAACCTGGACCGAAATACAAAAGGCAGGGGCGTATCCATATTCATCAAGGATACCCACACCTCCAGGTTAGTGGCACAGCACGATGCTTCAGAGATTATCCATGTGCAACTAACAGTGGGCAAAACTGCAATTCAAATTGTAGCTTGCTACAGATCACCTACCATGTCCCAGAACCCCTATTCCACATTTCTGGAAACATTGGGAAACATAAATGTCCTACCAAACACCCTAATATTGGGTGATTTCAATTACCCAAACATTAACTGGGAGAACTACTCAAATACTAACTCCCTTGCCCAACATTTCCTAGAACTTATAAACTCAAATGCCCTGTATCAACTGGTCAACACTCCCACCAGAGGTGACATCATATTGGACCTGGTCATCACCAACATGGGCGACCGGTATTCCACACCAGAGATCAACCCCTCACTGGTTAGATCTGACCATAAACAAATCACTCTGGATATCCACATTCCACCCCCACCCCCGGTTAAGGAAACCACCATGAAAAACTTTTCAAAAGCAAACTTCATGTTACTTAAAACCAAGGTGGAAAGTTTCAATGCCCCCATGCTAAAAGATAATGCTGTCCAAGCTGCAAAATCCTTTACTAATGCATTCTACAGGCACCTATAAAAATGCATGGATCGTGCTATCCCAAGCAAAACCAAGACTCACTACTCCAAGAAAAGGAAACCAGTCTGGTGGACCCTTGCCATAAACAAGCTATACAACAGAAGGAGGAAACTAGTACAGAAAAGAGCAAAATCCCATGAAGGGAAGGCATCCCTGATCAGTATCAGCAAGAAACTACAATCTCTCATAAAATCATCCAAGGCTAGCTTCAAATGAAAAAATGCCAAGGGCTCCAAAGATAACCACAAGGCATTATTTAGCTATGCCAATGCTCAGATCTGCTCAGAGTTAGTGCAGAATGGCACAAAATACACTGAACCGACCAATATCACCAACATCCTGGCAGACAGGTTCAGTACAAACTTTACCCCCCTCTCACCCCCAAAAGGGCTCATAACCATACCAGAAGAATGTAGAGCCCCTGAAATCACAGACACTAAGGTTAAAACAGCCCTCTCCAAAGCCAAAAACACAGCATCAATGGGACCGGATGGTGTCCCATGCTGTGTCCTAAACTAGCTCAAAGATGAACTAACCCCTCATCTAAACACACTGTTCAAACTCAGTCTCCCCACAGGCTACATACCCATAGAGTGGGGCACAGCAATGGTTATTCCGCTCCACAAAGGTGGAGCCACAACAGACCCCGGGAACTATCGCCCTATAAGCCTGACTAGCTTGGTCTGCAAGGCTATGGAGCGCATCATCATGGAACTCATTAACAGAGACATTGGAAACCTCCAAACACTGGACCCTACCCAGTTTGGCTTTGTTAAGGGCAGATCATGCCTCCTAAACCTGGTGGACTTTTTTGAGACAGTTACCAAGGCTACAGATGAAGGAAAGGTGATACACACAGCCTACCTAGCCCTCGCAAAGGCCTTTGACACCATTGTCCGTCCTGGTATTATTGAAAAGCTCACTGGCCTGAACATAAACCCCTATGTCCCAAGATGGGTTGCCAACTGGCTCACGGACAGAACACACATGGTGAGAGTTGCGGGAGCTAGGTCCGACTCTAAACCGGTTACAAGTGGTGTTCCCCAGGGCTCAGTCCTAGGACCCCTCCTGTTTGGCATATACTTCTCAGAGATACAGGCAAGCACAGGAGGACTATGGTTGATCAAGTTCACAGATGACTGCAAACTAGGGGCTAAAATTGACTCTCCGGCTGACACAGACATCCTCCAAAAGGGGCTCACTGAGATGGATACCTGGTGTCAAAATCATGGTCTCAAGCTAAATGCCAAAAAGGGCATCATCATCCCCTTGGAAAAAAGAAAGTACCCACAAACTACCACATAGGTGGTAGTCCCCTAAATATGGAAGACATAATAAGGGATCTGGGGACCCAAGTAGATAGTAATCTCTCCTTTGATAATCAAATTGCCAAAGTGGTTAGAAAATCCTTATATGTGGCCCATCTAATCACAAAAAAGTTTGCATCCAGATCAAAGGAGGTCATTCTGCCCCTCTACTCATCATTTATCAGACCCATCATAGAGTACAATGCCCCATTTGGGATGTACCTTACAGGACACATGCAACAGCTGGAAAGACTACAGAAGTACCTCACCAAGAGGATCACTGGCCTCAAACAGGTGTCCTATGCAGCTCGACTGAAGAAACTCCAGCTGTACTTGGTTGCATACTGCCTACTCAGAGGTGATCTCTGCCTGATATGCAAGGCCTTGTCCAACCCAGAATTGATCGACATACTCCACCTAAAGAAAACCATATCCCCTCGAGCCATACGCTCTAGGGATCTAAACCTCACCACAACAATAAATAGGACATGCTGGAGGGATATATTCCTGTCCCAGAGACTTCCCATGCTTTGGAACAAGATTCCAATCTACATTAGGCAGAGCTCTTCACTAACACTCTTCAAGAGAAACCTTGATGAGTGGATGGGAAACAGAACATTTACCCCGGGGATCACTTCAGTGGCTCTGCTGGACAGAGGCACAGGGAACTAATCTAAGGGGGTGGCGAAAGCCAACACATTCTGGCTAGGCTTATAAATGCCTTTGGGCAGATAGCCTAGTACCTACCTATGAACCTATGAGTCCTTCTCCCTGTGGGGGAGGGATCCATAAGTTCCTGGTTAATCCTGTCCTGGCTGCTCTCTACTCCATTCTCCCTATTTGCTACTCCCACCCCACACCCTGATTATCCATTAGTCAGCCCCCTCCTAGGATGCCATCTTTAATCAAACTCTCTACTACCTAACTCACATTCATTTCATCCTGTAGCTGTTGTACCTTCCCTACCACTCTGTTCGTTGTGCCTGCACAGCAAGTAAGTTGAGCGCTATCACATGCATACTACAGCTGCTTTGCATTTCTGTCCTCTTATTACTGTTAGCTGCTGATTTATTTGGTTATTACTGTTAACTACTGTGGTATGTGATGGTGCTAAGCTGTAACTGCTGTTCAGAACTCCTATATGTTTTGAGAGCTAGCTAATGTTCTAACCTACAAACTGCTTGTTTTTTATCTTGTTTTATGAAGGTAGAGCTTTAATTGCTGATATCTGCCAGGCATCCTGCTAACTATTTTGCAGAGGTTATTCATGTTCTGATTACATTTGTAAGCATTCCTATGGCATGCTACTGTACTTAGAAGACTTACAGGCTGGACAATTGCTTTTATAGAAGGCTAAGTGAATGCAGTTCATGTTACTGTTAGTTCATAGTGAATAACATAACTCTTGAATTATTGTCCTAAAACAGCCATACTTTGCTTTGTGCATTATATCCTGTATGTATTCACTGCTGAATTATACAGCTGTTCTCACTGGACTTAGAGGCTGTATGTTACTGTTGTTAGTCTGTGGTTTTACAGAGCTGATATTGTATGCAATATAATACATTTTAACTATAATGTATGCAATATAATTAATTTTAACTATAATGTATGCAATATAATTAATTTTACTCTCCATTTCTGTTCCTTGCATGCTCTCCACTTCACATTCTTGCACCCTTTGCACTAATTCTGCCTTATTTACCTTTATTTTTCAGTTTGCATGAGTTTCTTTCCTGTGTGACCCCCCACCCCCACCTGGGATTAACTGCATAAAGCAATTTCTACTTTCTCCACTGGAGCTGGCTATCTTAACTAAGTAAAACCTATGGGAAGCAAGAACCTGACTCCCTCCAGCTTTTCTATTCTAATATGAGAATTACAATTTAGTTTTTGTAAACTGTTGAGGCTTAAAGGTGTATGCACAACAACAGTGAAGGGATCCAGCCAATTGCCACTAGATTGGGCTATAATACTTTGGATCAGCCTTACACTCACACAGTGTTCCTGCCCCAAGCATTTACTTTTTAATTTGGTAAAGTTTTGCTTCTAGGCTGTCCCCACAGTAATTTAGCTCCCTCCATATTGACTAAATTTGCTAGTTTACCTCTAGGATCCTATTAAAATTAGCCTGAAAATTTGTGTAAAAATAAAAAAATAAAAATAAAACAAATTTAAGTACAATCCAAAACATTGCTTGCATACAATCATACAAACCAAAAGCCCAAGGTAACTCTCGGAGTCGGTGTTAGCCCCACTCCGCTACCTGCCCCCAAATTTCACCCGCCCCTACTAGTGCTAAATTTAAACCAGACTTTGCCACTCCCCTCCTGCGAAGTACCAATCAGCACCTCACACATCATTGAACAACCCTCCCCTTTAACCCATTTCCTTCTCTCCCATTCTTCCACACCCTGTTAGCACAGTCAGCCATCAATATTTGGCCCATCCCCCTAACAAAATGCAAACAAGCAAAAAAACACTAATTACCCTAATGCCTATACTGTTTCTATTTTACCATCTCACTGCCTATGAACAAACACTTGACCATGGTATTCACTACCCAAATGGTCAAACAGACACCAACGACTTCACAAATAACACCAAACACTTTACCATCCTCAGCACACTGAATATACCACCCAACATAAAATACCACCCCTGTACAGCCACAAAACATAATCCTAAAGACAAAGACTATATAAAGCTTATAAACAAACTCCTAAAGCTCAGAATATCCTGTCACTATAACCTTATAACACATGGAGGCATTCATCCCAACCCTGGCCCACCCACACCCAAGAATCTCCACTCCCCTACCACAACCTCCACAGTCAAGCTACCCATGTATACTCCCACTAGTTCCCTCCTAGCATTTCACCTAAATATATTAGAAGTATTAACAATAAGATTCCCAACCTACACGCAATCCTAGCAACCCACTCCCCAGACATTATGTGTCTTACAGAAACCTGGCTAAAACCCAGTACTACTGACAATGAGATACTACCTCCAGGATACAATATTCACCGGTAAAACCGTGCTACAAGGAAAGGAGGTATGATAGCAATCCTTTACAAAAATACTCTAACCATTAATAGAGACACCATTCTACCCCCCCAATTCAATAATGCAGAACTCTTCATAACCAAGCTACAGATTAACCAAAACAAGCACTTGACCATCGTCTGTGCATACATTCCACCAGGTAACAACCTAAATACCCTAGAAGATATCATTTACTGGTTATCCACTACCTATCCCCAAGAAACCATAGTTCTTGGTGACTTTAACACCGACTGGGACCCCTGCTCCTCCAACCCTGCCCCCCTCACCCATATAAACGTATCTGTGTTTAAACAGACCATAACCTCTCCCTCTAGGATAAACAAAACCAACCAACAGGGAAAGTATCCTAGACTGGATCCTAGTTAATAACCAACCCCAACTGTACACAGCTGGTACTCTCCCTGATGAACTCAGCTACCATTGTCTAACATATATCATAAAACATAAGGCAGGAAACTCTCACCAGCCCAAATATTAGAAACAGGAAAATCTTTGACCCTGCTATATTCCAAAATGAAATAAAAGCAGTTGACTGATCAAAACTAAAAAATCTAACATTAGAGGAGGCCATAGATCACGTTAACATTAAATTCCTAAGTAGCCTTGATTCCCATGCTCCAGCACGTACAATAAAAACTAGATCAAATACAGCACCATGGCTCACAAAAGATACCAAAGCTAAAATCAAAACTAGAAACAGAGCCTGGGCCAGCTGGAGAACAACTTCAGCCCCACTTGACCATCTAAAATATCGTCAACTCAGGAATGATACAAAAAAATCTATTTTACTGGATAAAAAAAGCTTCTACCAAAATCTCCTACAAAAACACTATAACAATCCTCAAAAGTTCTGGGCAGGCTTAAATCAACTACTTTGTCCAGGTCATTCCACCACCCCAACCCCGGATAACTACATCCATAGTTCCCCAGAGACCATAGCTAGCACCTTTAATAACTTTTTCACTGAAGCAATCCAATCCCTAGCAAGTCAACTAACCTCCTCTAACTTAAACCACACACTTAATCTAGCTGATACTCACCCCAAATTTTGCTTCCAACCAATATCCACTAGTTTTATCAAAACACTTCTAAAAAAAACTAAAGCCTACCACCCTCGTTGCTGACCTCCTCCCTGCAGAGTACCTACAAATAGCTGCAGATGCCATTCCATATCCCATATCCATCCTCATAAATGGAACCTTATCCAAAAGTTCTATCCCCTCCCTCTTGAAAATATCTCATGTCATCCCACTCCATAAAGGTGGTAGCTCCTCAGACATATTCAACTATAGACCCATTGTCATTATTTCCCCACTAGCCAAAATAATGGAGAAATGTGTACACAAGCAACTAATGCAATACCTTACACAGAATAACTTACTATCCAACTCCCAGCATAGTTTCAGGCCATACCACAGCACCACCTCAGCCCTCCTTTCCTTTATTACTGCCATAAACCAAAACAGGAATGACAATAAGCTAACCTCCGCCCTCTTTCTTGACCTATCAAAAGCCTTTGACATGGTCAACCATGAACTTCTCATTCTTTCACTAAAATCTATTTACCTCAACAAGCCTACTATCCAGTGGTTCCAGTCCTAGCTGACTGGTAGACAACAGGCTGTATTATGGCAGGGCAAACTCTCCAGCCAACTACCTCTCACACTTGGTGTCCCTCAAGGGTCCATACTAGGTCCACTACTCTTCTCTATTTTTATCAACAGCCTTCACACTGCTATCCCTAAAGCTACCTGCATTCAATATGCAGATGATTCCACTCTGATCTGCTCTGCCACCTCCCCATCTGAACTGCAAACCTTAACCCAAAATACATTTAACACTATCGAGAACTGGCTCACCAACCAATGCCTACTTCTGAACCACAATAAAACTAAACTTCTACTCTTCTCCCCCACTAGTAGATCTACCACACTTTCATTCTCTGTCACATCTAACAATGGTACCACTATTTCCCCAGATCATCACACCAAACTGCTAGGGGTTATCATAGACAATAATCTCAAATTTGACCTACTGGTCAACAAAACCATACAGACCGTCAATAAGAACCTTGAATCACTGTATAGAAACAAGACATTTTTAACCCCATTAGCTAGGACTGCAATCACCTGATCACACCTACTCTTTACTCTTTTATATGCCTCATCTGTACTCTCAAACCTTAACAAATCTGAACTAGGTAAGCTGTCCCATAGCTACAATCATATTCCTAGATTTGCCACTGGCTCCACCTATAGAACCCACCACTGCCAGAACCTTAAACAACTAGAGTGGCTAGAACTGCCCAACTGAATTTAGTTCAATCAACTCTTAATAGCGCACAAAAATTTGTACCATCCTGAGGATACCCCCTCACTTAAAAATATTATTAAGCCATATAGCAACCTGAGATCCCTACGGTCAGCCGATAAACTACTGGTCCAAACCCACAAAGCTAATAACTCTGCTGGTGAATCCCTGTTTGCCAACTTTGTTGGCAAAACCTGGAATTCATTGTCAAACTATATAACCCTACAATCCTCCAAAAGTCTCTTAAAAAAAAAAACCTCAAACAGTATCTCAAAGTGAATTGGCTATGCCCATGTACCAACCCTGATTAAGTTATAAACTGAAAGTATATTCTGTAATTATCATAACTTGTAACTACGTCACCAAGCTCTGCTTCCAATCTGATGTTTCTTACTTTTAATTGTGTCTGTCCATGAGAATTGTGAGTCCCTAATAGGGAACACTACTAAGCCATTGTATAAAATCACTTTCTTTTTATAATTGTTTGCTAACTTCTGTGTAATCTATGTAAGTTTATCTATGTGGAGCTTTTCTCCCTGGGCCTCCGCTGAAAATGGACATGTATCCCTGTAAACAAATGTAAAATAAATAAATATTAAATTTTATTATTTGTTATTAAATATATTTAAACTTTTCATTGTGGCTGGTCCTTTATAGAATATTTTAATCTTTGAGAATCCATATATCTATCTGGTGACTCTGTGGCCACTCCTGAAAGTCTTACTGCATTGGTCAAACACTATCATTTGTATTGATATTAATTTCACTCAGTATAAGTGTGTACCCTTGTAAGAGCCTTAGAGTAGCTGGCTTTGGACTGTCTGGTGGCAGTGTAACTACCTTATAGTCTGGGCAGAAAGGGGGCATATCGGGTAAATCTGTAGGGACACAGAACATTAGTTTCACAGAGCGAGAGTGAGAGAGAAATGGAGGACTTGTCTTGGACACTTGGCTGAGGACTCAACTCTACAGTGTTATTGGGGACCTGGACAGAGAGAGAAACCCAGACTCCAGACTGAGTGTGTTCCCTGTGTGCTCTTAAGGTAAATTATGCTTGATGCCAAGACCTGTATCTGGAAATACTGGGTGTATCCACTTTTGTTCCAAGTGGATGTCCCTCTCCGGTGTCAGTGGTGAGGATTTAGGCTCCGTAATTATTGGTCCAGAGAGGGGACGTCACAACATATTCTATTTTGTTTTCTTTTATAAAGTATATTTGCCTTAACAGGCAATTAACCTACAGTGAGTCTCCACAAAAACTATTTACATGCATGTGTATTCTTATACCATTTATATTTCATGATTATTGCTTAGTTTGGGCAGAAAGGGGCATAGCTAGTAAATCTGTCCAAGCCTTTCCCAGGTGCGTGCATGTGTACAAATCAAATCTCAAACAGTGTGCTTGTGTGTGTGTGTGTGTGTGTGTGTGTGTGTGTGTGTGTGTGTGTGTGTGTGTGTGTGTGTGTGTGTGTGTGTGTGTGCGCATGTCAGCTTCTTGGAAAAGGACACACAGCACTGGTTTCACAGAGAGAGAGTGATGGAGTACTTGGCTGTGCCAGTTAGGACTCTTATTGGGGACCTGGAGAGAGAGAGAAACCCACACCCCTGGCCCAGAGAGGGGATGTCACACCATATTCTATCTTGTTTTCTTTTATAAGGCATATTTGCCTTCACAGGCAATTAACCTACAGTCTCCATAAAAAATCTTTACATTCATGTGCATTCTTATACCATTTATATTTCATTATTATTGCTTTCTTTTTTCCCATTTCTAAGTGTTTCCAAGGATCAATAAAATAATATTTCCTCATACGGTTTAAATAGCATTCTTTTCTATTCCTTTCAGTCATATTCACTTTTAGATTACATAACATAATTTTATTCTGGTATTCCTCTATATTTTCATTCATGACACCCTTGAGTCTTATTCCTATTTTCATTTTTTTCACAAAAACATTTACATTTGTGGTATAAAATAACTCCTACCAAGTTCTTACTTTCTTATGTATAACATATTAAAGCTCTATATAAGTTTAATGATGCTGAGTGAACAATTGGGTTTATTAGACCCAGTCCTCCTTGTTCTTCTTTCATATACAAAATTCTCCTCTTGACTGCATTTAGTCTTGATCCCCATATGAAGCCAAACATAATAGACATTATATCATATTGTATAGGTGTCATGTAAGCATTAGCTATATATGCTAATTTACCTAGTAAAATGGGATTTATCAAATACACTTTCTTCCTATATGCCATTCTATATGTTTTCCAAAAGGTACATGTAGCCTTTACTTCTTGCACTAGTTTTTCCCATTCCTTTTTCTTATAGCCATTTAATCCATATACTGCTCCTAGTACATCTATAATTTCCTCATGAAATGTTAGGTCTGGTATATTTCTTTTAAATCCAAAGCCCTTTCTTTTCTCTTTGGTTATACATTGGCCAATCTTTTTAATAATGAATTTAATCTTCTACTTATTTCTTCCATCCATTCTTTCTTTTTAGTGATTAACAAAATATAATCTGCATATAGGTAATTGCAATTCATTTGCTATTTTATATCCTGCAATATATGTCATTTTACTGATCTTGCTCACTATTACATTCATAACTAAAGAAAAAAATGATGCTGCTAGCTGGGCATCTCTGCCTTATTCCACATTCTATTTTTATTTCTTCACTTATCCATCCATTTACTTTTATTTTAACATTATTCCTTCCATATGCTGACTTAATTACTTATATTCATTTCTTGCCTGTATTATATGCCTCCAGAATATCCCATAAAGATTCATATAATATTTTATCAAATGCCTTACTCAAGACTCCTATCATAACTTTTGCTTCTACTTTTTATTTATAATATCATCTATTACCTCTTTTATTAACCATAATAAATCTTAACTTCCTTTTCCCTTTCTACCAAAGACTGTGTGATTGAATAACTTATCTATCATATTTGTTAACCTTTTAGTTATTATTCTCATAAATATTTTATAATCTGTATTATTTAGTAATATTGGTCTCCAGTTCTTTATACCATCTTGTTCACCTTTTTTCCATACAATTTTTATAATTCCTATACATATTTCCTTATCTATCATTCCTAATTCTAACCAGTCATTTAATATTTCTACAAATATAACTTTCTGCAAATCTTCCATTTCTTTATACATATAATATTCAATACCATATTAATATCTTCTAATGTTTCATTTAACTCTTTCACTCTAATATTTTGTTCCAAACTTTCATTATCCTCTTTACCTAATTTATTAACTTCATATTTTTGAGTCCATTTGCTTCTCTTTTAACAAAAGATTGCACTATATATTCCTTGATTATTTCACATATTCCTTCTTGCATGTTACTTTATTTCCTTCCTTATTTTTTAACTATTTTATTATTTTGTTTTTCTTTCACTAATTTATTTAAAAATGTGCTACTTCTTCTTTTTCCCCTTGCAAACAATATCTTTGTTTAATTAACAAATTATTATTTTTTTCTTGATTTATTTTATATAGTTCTTTTTCATGAAAGGTTTTCTTATCCTTCTATTAACTCTCTAATTATTTCTTGACTTAATATTTTATATTTTCTTTCTTTTTCTTATTTTCTAGACATTCCAAGAAACATTTTTTATATTTTTCTTTAAAACATATCCACCAACTTGTCCAATTTTCATAAAATATTCTTATACTATTTTCACTCTATTTGATCTTTCCATAACTTGTTTATATCTTTCCTCTCATCTAGTTTTAAGTATTTTTCATTCAGTCTCTTAATTCCTTCACCTATTCTTATGTATTCTTCCTTCTCATGTACTTTTATCTGTATAGCTATATGGTGTAAAAACCCTGTCTTTTTTATTCCTTTTTGTAATTTTTTTAAACTATCCAATATTAGAAAGTAATCAGTTTCAGTCTTCGTCTCACTTCTTGTAAAAGTCCAGTGTTTATTTTCTCATACTTATAATTTGTCACTTTTCATTATTTCATTTACTATTTAACATCACTATTCTTTTTCTTTCATGTTTATTTGTTCTTAAGTTAGTTAAATAAACCCCCCCACCAGTATTATATCCATATTCACACAAACATAATTAAGAATTTTTAAACATTATTTCGTCTTGTATAACATATGCAGATACATCAATAATCATATAAACATTTGTTTTCCATCTCAAGTCTAATATTATTTGTCCTAATTCAACTATAGTAATATCTAATATTTTTATATTTTCTTAACATAATTTACATATCCCTGAACATGTTTATTTTCCTAAGTTCCAAATAATTGGTCCATCCCATAACTTTTCTGTTTGTGACCTTTCTTCCTCCGTTAATAATCTTGTATCCTCTACTATAATTATTTGAGCATCTATTAAGCACACCATTTCAAAAATACCCATTTTTCTTTTAATACTTTTCATACTATTAACATTCAAAGCTAGAATCTTCAGCTTTTAAATGAAGTTAGTATGATATCTTTCTCATCCTTTACCTTTTTTCTTTTAAATTTTCTTTTTCTTTCTTTCACTCATTTCCCTATATATTTTTTCTTTCCTGTCACTTGCCAATTCACATATTCATCTTCACTTGTATCAAATATCTCTTTGTCCCTTTCTTTATCCCTTTCTTTTGCATTTATTATAATGTCTTTGTGTCTTACTCTGGCTTTCTTGTTCTTTCCCTGTATTTTTGTCCTGAACTAGGTTTTGTATAACTTAATTTTCCATAAATTGCACATCTTCTTCACACTCTAACCATGTACATCCAGTATTACCACATTTCTTACATTTCAAATCACATTTATTTGCTTCATGTCCTACTTTACCACATATAAAACATTTTTTGTTTATCACATTCACTAATTAAATGATTATCTTTTCCACAAAATATAAGTTTTAAGCTGTCCTCTATATTTCACAAAATCTCTATTACCATTTATATTAATTACACTAGGGATATGTATCAAATTATCGTTTTCCATTTTTAATATAATCCCACATTCCCATCCCCCAGTCCATAAACCTTTCATCATAAATCTTTGTTGTGTCCATAACATCTTTACACAGTCACAAAATGTTCTTTCAAGTCTTTTGCCTCAATTTCAGTTCTAAACTGAACCATTATTCTTTTTGTTTGTTTGTTTCTCTATGGAAGGAATGTATCACATACTCAGACCATGGATTACTGGGGTTTTTTGTTCATATTTTCTTAAAAGGTTTTCCATGGACTGACCAGTCTCAAAGAATATATCACAAAATGTCTATTAATAAGAATGAAGGCTCTTACTTCTTTGGGTGAAATACCCAATGGTGCAATCACACAGTCCTACACTTCCTACCTGTCCAGTCTTTTTTTCTTTTATACTGCTTACTCGTATGATAAACTTCTTTGCTTTTTTTCACCTCCTCAACCATTTTTTCTCCCTCCTTTACTGTTTGTGCATAGGACGTCTTTCCTGTTGTTTCTTCTACTGCCTCATCTTGTTGGATTTTTTCCATTATTCACCCCAGGACATTGCTACCTCACTCTCCAGTTCACTTTGATTAATAAGTTCTTTTAAATAGACATCTCACAACCCTCTGGATTGGAGGGTTATAATAATACATTCCTGTTGGACCAACATATTGTCCTTCAACATTTTTTTTCTGAAACAAGTCTTCCAAATTCATTCCTTCTTCTGCTACACTCTCTGGATCATTCCTCTGCTCCATTTTACCTTCTCCTTGGTATAAACAAATCCTGCACCTCTGTCTCATTCATTTGTTTTTTTCCAATTCACCATCTTCATATTCAACTTTTCCTTTTCCATTGCTTTTTGTTGTAGGCTAACAGTTGCCATACTTCTTCCTGTTGCTCCGGGCTGCCTATGCACCTGGAACAGAAACAGGAAGTAAGATGTACCACACTCAAATGTGTCCTGTTACACTGAAGAGCAGGGGAAGTTCCTAGATGCCCTGGCCAATTTTCCCAAGTAGTATAAATACCAACTTGGGTTTACCTTGAAAAGAGGCCAACAACCTAGTGGGATTAACTTGACCAACAAAGAGCTAGATAAATAAAGAAATAAAATTGATGGTGACTGTTCAGCAGTCCATTATATGACAGAAATTCAGATAGCCTACTTCTGAGAACTTTTATTCTATTACCTTCCCCACAAATGACATACATTGACTGGCCTACAGCTTCTTGGGTGCCCTCTGGTTCCTCCCTTATGTAATGTAAAGGTAGCACCAATGCCTTTTATTAATTCAGTGGTGCTTCTTGAGTCTCAAAGGACAAGTTGTGCCATCTACCTAAATACACACAAAGTATCCTTGACTATTCATTCAGCCTTCTGTGAGAGAACTCACTGTATCTCTGAGCTTTATTCTTTCTTACATCTACTTGCTATTTTGTTTTGTATTTTTGTATCTTTGTATATTCCTCTGTTTATAAACTTGGTTCTCTGTACTCACCACAGTATTTCTTAGCTCAATAACCACCATGCTTTGTTTTTAATGAAGACTAAGACAAAAAAGATGTAAAAGGACTTGGTTCATCTTTCTCTACTGATAGGTCTCAAGGATAGCAGGACCCAGAATAGCTCTGCACCTAAAATTTTCTTGGCCATCAAACTCCTCCTCTTTACTTGCTCCTCTCCATATCTCCTTTGCCACTAGTTTGTGCAGCTGCATAGATCATATATATAGTTTAAATAGACTCAAAGAATGTTGTGCCAAAGCACTTTTATCATTCTTTATCTTAATGCTATAATTAGAGGTCAGTGATTAACTACTGTGACTATAGTGTACAGGGTCATGTGTTCAAGACCTGCAAAGGCTGTTTATTTCAGGTTAACATTTTGGCTAGGCTTATATAGGCCCTAGGACGAATAGCCTAGTACCTACCTATGAAACTATAATGTCCTTGGGTGGCAAAAGCCAGGGTACCTTTTTGGCTAGGCTCATATAGGCCCTAGGGCCAATAGCCTAGTACCTACCTATGAACCTATGCTAATACATTTTCTTTTGAAGAGAGTTTTATGTCTTACTAATATAAAATGAATTGCATGTTTAGCAGCTCCCCAAATAAACTATTCAATTTGTAATGCAACTGAACCTACCAAAATCTTTCTAAGCTTTAAGTTTAGGAATAATCATCCCTTCCTCTTTGGTGTTAATAAAAAGCATTTTTTTAACATTTCTTGGAATAAGAAGAAACATGATCATTGTGTGCCCTTCTTTGGTGACTTGCCCCATTTATTTATTTTTTGCATTTATAATCCTGGAAAAAAGGTAGATTCTTCACTAGGAGGGAAGACTGGGTGAAACATATTAAAATTTAAAGAATTAATGTGGCAACTAGGGGCTAATGCCACTGTTGCACCAGGAATTAATAATAGTGTTTCCTTACCCAATGTTTTAAAAACGTCATTTAAACTGTAGTACTTGCATTGCTTTTTATGTTTTATAACTTTTTACTGAAGAATTTGGATTATATATTCAGTATGTAGTTGATCTTAATATTTTATATACATATATATCATAAACTTAATTTTAGTATTGTATATTGGAGCTTCTGATTGGCTCACATGCTTTGACATAATTTATATAAATTTGACTGATTGTGAATTTTCTAAAGGGTTCTAAAGAAGCCCTTATCATCAGGACAAAAACACCTAACCAGTATTACCTTTGCTTGAAATTCAGTAAGCTACTCCTTGGTTGTATGAGAGCTGTGTTTTTTGTGTTCCACATTTAATGTAGTTGGCATTCTTTCTTTTTGGTCACTTTGAGTGTTAAATCTGATTCTGCGAATGATCTTTCCCTCATCTGATCATTTCTGATAATAGATGAATTTCTGTCATGAAACATGTATCTCAAGTAATTCAGGCAGTACTGTAATTATATACTGCACAATGCCATTTGGAATGGTAAGCTACATTGCCTGTCTTGCACAGAAATGCTTCATAGCGACTCTTTCAAATATAGTCTGTCTCAACTAATTTACAGACTTCAGTTCAGTTCCTTAATTTAGTAACGTAAGTATCGGCAGACTTAAAAGGGACCTTGTGCACTCCTGAAGAACAAGCAGTGGACATATGGCAGATTGTGCCTATGTTCACAGTAACTCTGAAACATCTTGTCTCATTAGAGCAATACTGTTTTTTTTTTTTTTTACCAAACTCAGGCATGTTATATTCCTTTAGGGACTTCTTCCCTTGTTACATGCAAAATATAGCAGGCTGTACATTTTCACATTTTTCTGAAATAAAACTTATAATCAGGAAAAAAATCAGATTTCGGGATTATAATTTCCAGTTCTCAGAAAAGTTATTGGAGTAATAGATTTTTCAGTGCTGTAGCTGCATAATTTCTTACAAAATAAAAAAAGTAGAGAAAAAAAGGAAAGAAGAAAAGAAAGCATTATATTTGTGATTACTTAAAATGCTACATAGCGTTTCACAAGTCAGTATACACAATAGACAAGACACAGAATGGACATGACCAGATTCATCAGCATTTACATTCATTCTCCACAATACAAAATGGGTGCCAGACCACATGATATATATTTGAGAATACTGATGGAGGATAAACACCCCAGTTCATTAAAGGTATATACACTTACACCAAAGCCAGATTATGTTCATTACACTGATTACTGCTGCAGTAGCCGTAGCCATATGGGATATATTCTGCAGAGGATATAACAGCCGGCCAGCTTCAAAAGCTTCAGGGCACCTTCCATGGGCCCAAACCATCAGTCAGCTTGAGCAGAGCTGAGTAAAAAGAGAAGTTTGGGTGCCAAGCCCTTCAGAGCTTTCCTGCTGTTGAAGAGGGTGCTCCTCTATGGGTTTTTGAGGATTGACTGTCAGCTAATGCTGTTTCTTTGCTTTGGGAAAAAACTTCCACGTAAAAAAATGCTGCTTTATTGTACTTTCCACTTTAGGAAAGTTATTTTTAAGTTAGGAGTTTGTGTTTCAATGGACTGTTACAAGACTTAGCTGCACTTTTAAATGGAATCACACCTTTTTCCTGTTAATTTAAAAGTTGTTTTTGTGTGAAAAAAGTGACTTTTAAAGACTTTACATATTTACTGGCACTTGCTGCTTGTTTTCCCCAGAAAAGAGGCACCATTTTCGGCTTGATCATGAAATGTATTACCAACCCCATAGTCAGGCCTTCCTCCAGCCCCCAAAAAAAAGAAAAAGTTAAGCAAACAGCCTTTCTCACCACAGTAGGTTAGAAATTTATCTCAGCCTCAGGTGGATGACTCTGCTGTAGTCATAACTCATTCCTCAGACCACTCATGTTTTACCCCAGACCCCACTGATGTCGATCCTACAGCCACTATGGACTGGGGGTTAACCACATCCTCTGCATCTGCCGGGGTCTGCTCAGTGGGCAAGGGAGAGCCCATTCTTTTCTGTCATGGGGGAGGGAAAAGGGAAGACTTCCTGCTTGGTCAGAATGTTGTGCTCAACTCTGGGGAAGTTGCTGCTGCCATTAATAATAGTGATGCCCCAATTTCCTGTCAAAAAGAAACAAAAAACCTAATATGTTTCTACTCCTCCTCAAATTGGAGTAGTTTACTGGGTCTGCTTGGGGTTTAATTCAGGATATAGATCTTTCTTATAAGGAGGTTTCTGGCAAACAGAAAGAGGGATTCCTCTTTTCCTGAAAAGATTCAAGATTCTGGACCTGGACAGGAAGATGAAGTGACAGATGCAGGATTTTCATTTCAGATTTCTGATTCAGAGTAGAGCTCAGTTTCTGATTCTGCCTGTGGGTGTTTCTCTTTCTTTGAGGCTATTGACATACTGTCCCAGTGTTTTCAGTGGGAGAACATTGAGGTTTCTCAGTCCCTCAAAAATACTATGAGTTGTTACAGAAGGGTTTTCCAGAATCTACTCCCATTTCTTCTGTCCTGAATATTTTACAGGATGTGTGTCTTACTGCCTGCAATTTTCTTGATAGTCAGCCAGCTGTCCCTAAAAAGGCAGATAGGAAGTATAAAGTTTCTTAGTTTTTTTTTAATTTTTATGCACTCTTCCCAAACCTGATCCAGCAGCTGTAACGTTAGTTAATCATACTGCTGCTAAACATTTAGTTAATTCGATCATACTCCTTTTTTAACAAACCTACTCTTGCTGATAAGGATGGGAAGGTTATTGATAAGTATGGGAAAAATGTGTATACTTCTACAAATTTGATATTCAGAATTTCAGCCCAGTATGTTAAAGTTTATTCTGATTGTGAAAGTATGAGGAATGTTTTGTCTGCAGTTTGTGAGGGAAACTCTTTAAATTTACAAGTCACAACTCATTGTTTAAAGAGTGTGTGTGTGATTCAATCAATACTTTTTCAGAACTATAGCCAGTGGTACTTTTTTGAAGAGGCTTGCCTGGCTACATTCTCAGAATACCCCAGATGATATGAAAAACAAAACTGTAAATTCTCCTTTGGACAGAGATTTAGTTTTTGGTTCCTCTGCTGCAAAGTTTATGAAAAGCTGGGATGAAAGATGAAAAAGGAAATCTCTAAAATTTTCCAGCCCTCCTCTTCAAAAATTTCTAAGAGATTCTCTAAGCTCTCATCCAGTTTTGAAAAAAAAAAACAAAATAAATAGTCTAAAACAATGATGGTAAACAGATATTTAAAATAAAATAGGAAAACGAATCCAGGCCAACACAGGTTTATTAACAAACAATCAGATGAAGGTTTACCTAGGTTTCGTCCACATAGGACTTCTGCAGAATACTGAAGTCACAATTAACACCATGTATATATATGCAACCGCAATCAATCCAATTAAACAATTAAACAAAAAATTAATCAAATTTAAAGATATACACATTGTCACTATAAATACATACTGTTAAAATGCCTACAATAAATACATAAAATGGAAACAACATCTAAACATTCTGTTTGATACTATGCTACTGACCTAAAAAAATGTATAAGTATATATAAATAGATTAAATAAATATATTACTAAAAATAAATTCAACAACTAAGACATAATGAATATACAATATAAAATGTAGGTGAAAATTGTATATAAAAATATATGCATATATATACATGGTGTTAATTGCGACTTCAGTATTCTGAAGAAGTCCTATGTGGACAAAACCTAGGTAAACCTTCGTCTGATTGTTTGTTAATAAACCTGTGTTGGCCTGGATTCGTTTTCCTATTTTATTTTATTTTTGGTTCGTTGTGGAGGTTTGGTACTTGGTTTGGATTTTGCTATGGAGAACGACTGTTCCTTGACCAGCATTATGGATTTATTACAACGCATTAATGTTCAACTAGAGGAACATTCCATTCAAATCAAAAATCTTACTGAGAGACATTTGCCTACATCTATTTCATCTTCGTTGGGGAGTTTAGGCATGCCACTCACCCAAGCCACTCCTCATACAGGTACTGTGACGGTCACAACTGATTGTAATGTTCCCCCATTGTGTAATGGGAATGCTAAGGAAGTGCGTTTTGACATTGGTAACAAGCAGCCACTTGGTCTTAATACTGCACATTGGAAATCTAATAGTTTTAATTTTGCTTCTGAGTGCGAACCCATTAATCATAACAGTGTTAACATGGGTAAAACTTTGGCTGAATTATTGAAAGAGTTTGAGCACAAACTGTTTAAACTGAAGAGAACCCAGCTTGAAAATAGGTATTTAACTAGGAATATTGAGTTGGGGATGGTACCGAAAGGACTGAGAGTGTGGAGATACCCGAATGGGGTTGATGGCAATAAACCTATGTTGGATGAACTTCATGATCTCTTTAATAAGACTGGTTTAGACATTATGAATATAATGGTGAAACATAATAATATTAAGATTGAAGCATTTGTTGCTGATTTAGAGTCTATCAATGAAAGTATAGTCCAAGATTTATTGTTTGATCGCTATTACACTAATTATACGAACATCATTAAGGACATTGACAATAGTTGTGCGTCAATATTTAATAAGAAATTGCAAAAAATTAAGAGGGACATGAAAATTTACGAAGTTGGTAGCGTTTACCCCAAATCTAAGAAGGATTCACGTCGACATTCTAATCGAGGAGGAACATCCAATCATCCTAAGGAAGCTTGTGGCATCATGACGTCAGAGGATAATCCAGAAGTCAGTATAAGCGGTGACTCTGAGGACGAACACCCTTTAGAGGATGGTATAAGGCGTTCGAAGAGGATTCGGAACAGGGAACAGTCTTCCAATGACGAGAACGACATGGGTCATTTGGGGACACGACCCAAAGTTGGGTGCCAGGGGTTCAACGCTCAGCAAGGGGCTTGGAAGCCACGCAGGTAAACCTTTCATTTTGTTGATCGGGTAGAACATCACTAGGTGGCGTGGATGAGTGTAATTTACAACTGTCAGCCGGAGATGTTAACAGTGTTTTTCATGGTGCGTTTCATTTAACGCCAAATTCACCATTTGTAGCTTTTAATAACTATTGTAGCCCAGACTGTGATTCTGAATTTTCGGACTGTGGAAATTGTGAGGTGAGTAGGGGAGCCATTTCAGCAGTTGAAACCACTAGGGATGTGGTTGTTGGACAAACGCGGAATGAAGTTTCTCTGAATGCTTGTGTGTTCAGTCCAAGGTGTACTTTTGCACATCCCAAACGTGTTATAACAAGTTGCGACATTATTAATAATCAAAGCCTCAAGTCCGATGCATGTGTGGATCACGTAACGGATGTTAAAGACATTGATGAATCTTCATTATTTTTTAAGTGTATAGGTGATGAAAAAGTTCATTTGAATTACTCTTTACTCAATTTAAGCACCTATGATTTTCTTATTGATGACAATTGTGGTACTATTAATGACAATATTGAGTTTAATCAGCAACATGGCCCTTATATGGGTTTGTCTTCCTTCACTGATCCTATACTGGTGACATCGAATGGGTTGGACGTTAACAATCAAAGTTTTCCTTCTAATGTTTCACTCAATTGTTCTTTGGATGATTTTTTTGGTTGTGAAATAACAGAATTTAATGTTGATGCTTCTAATTACCCAAATTTTAATGTTAGTGATGTTGACAACATTCATTTGGCTGACTCTGTTTATAATGAGCCAATGGATGGTCTTTTGAGTAACCCCATTATTTTGGTAAATGATACACATGATTTTAAGTTATACAATTATTCCAGTGCTAATTTTGGTACGGAACATGCTAATCTTTTTTCTAAGGGTTTTCATTTTGTCCCATGTAGGAAAGGTAATTTAGTTGAAACTCTTATTGATTTAAAATTATTTACAAGGAAAATGAACTTACAGATATTTTTTGATAAAGCTAACCACTGTGATAATATTCAAAATAGTAGGGACATTTCCAAACCTAGTGTATTTAACCCACCCCTAAATCCCATGATAGCATTGTTTGATAGACTGTGTGAATTTGAAATTAGGGAACATTTCAAACAGCATATGAGGAATATTCATCTGAATTTGACCAAAAATGAGCAGGATTTATTGCAAGAAATTTATAGTACTGACAACATAAGAATAATGAAGCCAGATAAGGGCAACGGAGTTGTGATTGTTGATAATAGTGACTATATTTGTATTATGATGTCATTGTTGATGGAGGACAACTATGTGGAAACAAGTATTAATGAAATTAACATTGCATATAGGAAAATAGATCTACTATTGGAAGACATGATATTTCAGGGTGAGCTGAATGAAGTTGAATTTGAGTACATGAATAATGCTCACCCTGTGGTTAGTGGCATTTTTGGGATACCCAAAATTCATAAAGGATTGGATAATGTGCGTTTTAGACCCATAGTTGACGGTAAATGAAGTAAGGTATGTTTTATTAGTCAATATTTGGACCATCATATGAAATTGGGTATTACCAGGTTCTCCTACATTACAAAGGATTCGTGGCATTTTTTGTAAAGGATTAATGAATGTGTTGTTAGTGACAATACATGCTTCTTAACCATTAATGTATGTAACTTGTTTTCGGTTATACCCCATGACACGGGTTTAGGTTGGCTAGAAGAACAATTACATGCAACTGGTGTGTATGAACAGGAACAAATTAATGTTATGGTTAAGTTGATGGAAGTAGTCCTTCAAAATAATTTTTTATTTTTTGAGGGACATTACTTCAGACAACAAACTGGGGTAGCCATGGGGGCAGCCTGCACCCCGATTTATGCAAATTACATCATGGCTTTTTGGGAAGAGCATTATTTATTTTACAGTGAGTTTTACAAATATGTCAAATTTTATTCACGCTTTTTGGATGATATATTCATCATTTGGGAAGGTGATATTGTGATGTTGGAAGCATTTCTACAATATATAAACAACACGGTTTGGTTTTTGAAATTCACACATGAGTTTAACACACACTCCATTACCTATTTGGATGTTAGATTAACCATTGATAAGGGCAGTGGGTTAATTAAGTCTAATATATTTCGGAAACAAACCTTTTCTAACTCCTACCTTCAGTTTGCAGGTTGGCATCCTAAACATCAGAAAAGGGCTATCATTAAGGGACAAATGGTCAGAGTGGCCCAGATGGTTAGTGACTTTAACGAATTTGAGGAAGAATTAAATTTTATGATCTCTCTATTTTTGAACAGAGGATATCCTGAGAGTCTTTGTAAGGATGTTTTCAAGGAAATTAAAGGTAAAAGGGAGAGTGGTTTTTATCAACCCATATTAGGTGCAGGGGGGCCTGTTCATACCGTTATATCTGAATCAACTAAAAGGTCACAGTTTTTGACCATTAAGCCATTATTGTTTGTTTCAACATATAATGGGGATTTTGACAGGATCAAGAAAATAATTAATAAAGTCTGGGGTTTCTTACAGATGGACCAGGAATTCAAGACACATTTTAACAATAACCCTACGTTCATTTATCGTAAGGATTTTTCATTTAAGGATATGTTTGAGCGTTGTTCAATGCCTAGCAGGTCTACTAGTAATAGGCCTACTGGCACTTTTAAATGTGGTAGATGTAAGTTCTGCTCTTGCATTTTAACAACTGGTAAGAGTTTCACCATCAATCATTGTTTTGTTTCAGTTACGGGTCATTTTGACTGTCACACTAATAATGTGGTTTATCTTGCTAAGTGTCAGGACTGTGAAGCATTTTATGTAGGAAAAACCAGTAGATGTTTTAAGGATAGGGTAAGGGAACATTTTAGGATATGAAACATCTTAAAACTACTAATGCCCTAGCTAGACACTTAATTGATAATATTGGTCACTCTTTTAAGTTCTGTGGTTTATAGCAGGTTAAGATTGACCTCCAAGGTAGGATTACAGATGCTCACTTGGATGTTTGTGAATTAAGGTGGCAGCTGAGGTTAAATGCACACAATTATCCTGGTATTAATGAGTTTAGTTCCATTAAGCCCTATCTTAAATTGAAGCACATTTTAGGGCAATAGTATTAATATTATTATGGATTTAGTATTTTTCATTTTTTACATTTATACATACACTTACATCTATTTACACATTTATATTTATATCTATATTTATACATATATTTTTATATACAATTTTCACCTACATTTTATATTGTATATTCATTATGTCTTAGTTGTTGAATTTATTTTTAGTAATATATTTATTTAATCTATTTATATATACTTATACATTTTTTTAGGTCAGTAGCATAGTATCAAACAGAATGTTTAGATGTTGTTTCCATTTTATGTATTTATTGTAGGCATTTTAACAGTATGTATTTATAGTGACAATGTGTATATCTTTAAATTTGATTAATTTTTTGTTTAATTGTTTAATTGGATTGATTGGGGTTGCATATATATACATGGTGTTAATTGTGACTTCAGTATTCTGCAGAAGTCCTATGTGGACGAAACCTAGGTAAACCTTCGTCTGATTGTTTGTTAATAAACCTGTGTTGGCCTGGATTCGTTTTCCTATTTTATTTTATTTTTGGTTCGTTGTGGAGAAACAGATATTTAAGACAACATGGCACAGGGTTCAAAAAAATGCAGGAACTCTCCAAAACCAAGCATAGTAAAACAGGTCAGAATGACTATTTAAGGGACCTTATGCCCCCACCCTCTCCCACTCTGGCAGTCCCTTTTCCCTTCCAGAAAGTCTGAATCAACACTTTTCGCTTTGGCACCAGATAGTCTCAAGTTCTTAAGATCACTCATTAAGGTTTCAAATGGCAGTGGGAAGAAATCCATGGGGTAATTCCTCACTCTATACACCAGACTCCTTTATTTTCCCCTTTCCTTCAACACATGCTGACCAGGAAGTGATACAACTGGTTCCTCCTTCCCAGGTGTGGAAAGGATTTTATGCAAGGATGTTTTTGGTGCCAAAGAAAGAAGATGCTTGGAGACCAACTCTGGATCTTTCTTTCTTAAACCTGTTTTTGATAGAGCCTAAGTTCAAAATACTGTCACTATACAACCTGTTACCTCTTCTTCCTCATTTAAGTTCATAGGTTCATAGGTTGGTACTAGGCTATCAGCCCTAGGGCCTATACAAGCCTAGCCATAACAATTCCCTGGCTATTTCTTCCCACACTATTTACTTCCCTGGACCCCTGTCTAGCAGGGTGACTTAAGTGATCCCTGGGGTGAATTTCCTTTCTCCCATCTAATCATCAAAGTTCCTTTTGAAGAGGGCCAAAGAGGCACTCTGTTTGACATGTATGGGCAATCTATTCCAGAGTCTGGGGAGTCTCTGGGTCAGGAACCTATCCCTCCAGCATGTTTTGTTTATTGGGATGACAAGGTTTAGATCCCTGGAGCATGTGGCTCTGAGGGATTGGGATTTCTTTAAGTGTAGCATGTCCAACAACTCTGGGTTTGACATGGCCTTGTATGTTAAGCAGAGATCGCCTCTGAGTAGACAATATGCGACAGAGTATAGCTGGAGTTTTTTAAGGTGGTCAGCGTAGGCCATCTGCTTTAGGCCTGTGATTCTTTTAGTGAGGTATTTCTGCGGGCTTTCCAGTTGTTGCAGATGTCTTGAGAGGTACATACCAAACGGGGCATTGCATTCTATAATGGGTCTAATGACAGATGAGTACAGTGGGACAATGACCTCCTTTTTTCCTGGATGAAAAGCCCTTAGTGATGAGCTGTGCCACATAGAAGGATTTCCTGACTGTTGTGGTGATGTGGTTATCGAAGGTGAGACCACTGTCAACCTGTGTCCCTAAGTCTCTTATCACACTTTCGGTGTTTAGTGTACTGCCACCTCTAAGTTGTCTGATAACACTAGATTTAAAAGATTCTTTTCATCACATCTCTATTCATCCAGACTTCAGTCTTTTCTTAAGGTTCTGATAGTCTGAATCACATTATCAGTTCTCTGACATACCCTTTGGACTACCTACTGCATCAATAGTGTTTACAAATTGTATAACTCCAGCACTACAGGGTAGTCACATTTTTCCATATTTAGATGACTTTCTTATCTTTATAGAGTCTTTTTCAAAGTGTCAGGGATCTCTCTGTTGGGTGAGAGATCTCTTGCACACGATAGGATTTTAAGAAACATTCAAAAGTCATTTTTGACTCCTTCACACAGGAATGTGATCCTGGGATGTCAACTAGATATGTCAGTTCAAAGAGCTGTTCATTCACAGGAAAAAACAGTTCTATATCTAGATGAATTCCTAAGATTTTCACTCAGACTTCAGTCAGTGAGAGGGAATATCTCAGGATTCTGAGTCTCATAACATCTATGATTCTCATGATGT